>NC_053453.1:31831239-32107759 GCF_015227805.2 Hirundo rustica | reverse complement strand
TTAGTGAAGCGCAGCTTGACTCTTCAAATTTTGCAATGTCTTGTAAAATAAAGGAAGATTTATTTTATATTTACACATATTCTTTGTCATTATTTAATCAACCAAGTCAAAATTTTACAAATAAAAACATTTGTCATTTCATTGTGCGTTGTGTGAGGCTGAAAAGGCCTTGGATTATCATAATTATGTAATGGATATTAGCTACAGTGATAATCAAAATAAACACAGAGCATTTATATAGCATCTTTTCAGAGTCCTTTTCCAAATTATATAATCCATGTACAAACTGCATGTGAATAATATGCTAAGCTTCAACAAACAAGCCTTTAATGACCAGCAATGGTGAAGTCAAGCTGCTTCTTCCAGACATATATATCAAATAATATGGGACCTATTAAAGGCTAAACATTAGGTTATGTCAACATTAAATATTTCTTGTCTCAGTTCTCTGCAGTCTCTAATTTTTTTTTAAAAGATTTAAAAGCTTAACTTTTCCACTCCCATCCCACATGGTGTTCTACAGAATCGTTTCACATACTCATGAGATGCTTTCCAGAGGTGTGTGATTAGTGTTGAAGTGTGCCTGGCCTTGTGCACAAACATGAAGGACAGTTACAGTCTGCAACTTTGCATTAGAAAAAGATGACTTACTTATGATGGCATTTGCTACTCTAGTTTCTGGTGTCCAGGTTTTTTCTCTTTTTATTTCTGATTAAATTGCGATATCAAAATGCCCCATTAAGGAATTCCATTGAAATGATCAAATATAATTTTTTCTCATTCCAAAACTTTTTTTATAAGAAGCTTGTATATTTCACGCATTTTAAAATAATGAGTAAAAAAGTTGTAATGACGTTATTAATTTTTATTACCCGGAAACATTTTCTGATGTTCTGTAAATGCTCTATAACATTCCCTGCCAGTACTGTTTGAAACAGATAAAATGTTTCTTCCATTACAAATGAGATCATGAATCCATGGCAGAAATTGGGAAAGCTATGACCTTCATTTTGGAAGGCTTTGCAAAACAAGTTGTTGATTTTTTTGTCTCAAATGCAGACGTCAGATACCAAGTAACTGCTGTAGAAATAAAATTTTACGGAGACTGAATCGTAAATGAGGGAGCTGAGCAAGGTTTAATTCCAGAAATCTGGAGATTGCACAGGGAATTTTCATGTTAGCAGTATCTCTTTCCTTACTAAGTTTAGTGAAGAAGTATAACATGCATAACCGTTTTTCATAGATGAAGCTGGTACACTCATTTCTATAACAGATATTGTATTATGTAGTCTGTGGTACATATAAGCCTCATTAGAGCAGTCTGTTTGTAGTCTTGTAGTCTTTTGCTGAATTTGTTAATATTAATTATATTATCTTGCTGAATTTATGCAAACAAACGCCCTGCACAGAATGAGAAGAGATACTCTTCAGGAAAATCATTATTGTCTCCAATATTTCTTTTGATCCCTTTTCATTTCAGAAGTGGCATAATCTTGGGCCTAATCTCATTGACCCAGGTACTTAAATCCAGTGGACTTTAGGGCTGACAAAAATTCTAGGAAGAGGCAGTATCTTCAATATACCAATGTGAAATAAAGGGCAAGATTTCAGGGTCTTTTCACTGTGAAACTGAATCAGCCATTAAACAAAAACAATGACTGCTGAACTAGGTACATTCAAATATTGCTATTTTCACTAGTCTAGTTTTTGGGGAACTAGCTAAAATGGTAAATGTCAATTTATTTCCCCAAAATGATTTAAGGAATAGTCTACTTGTTTTCCTGTATTCAAAACACTTCCAGAAATAGAAAGTAATGCATTATTGACACTTGGCAAATTCCAGATCACCTTAAAATGCATTAACCATTTCAGTTTGTGAAATTGTTTTTCTGCCTTTTTGCCACCTTTATGTAAACTTAATAATGAAAACCATTCATTCCTATATGGGGTTTGCTCTTGATATGTATTTTCATTTTAATCTCAGAAAGGTAGGAAAAAAAATTAGGGTTTTTTTTAGAACTTAGAGCAGTAGCAGATAATCTGTAATTTGAAATAAGAAGAATTGGATGGAAAAAGTGGTAAAGTGTTGCCCTTACATTTCTAATTCCAGTTTAGGGTTGGGGGGGGGGGGGGGGGGGGTGTGACATTTTCAAGCTGATTCTCAATGCTAACAATTGAGGAAGATAGGTTTCCAAGAGTGTAGGTCTAGCTTTGTGCTCTTAATAATTCGAGGTATATTTGGTCCTATTGATGTATTTGAGGAAATATTTGTCAGAAGTCAATTACACCTTGCAAGGTTTGACATCTTGCAATTTCGTGCAAAAAAGGACATTTTGCAGTCTTGTGCTGAATCTTAAATAAGTTTAAAAAATAAAATATTGGCTTTTTCTGTATCTTCCTACTGCATGCTACTGTCGCATACATTTTGAAGAATGTATCTTCATAAATGACAGATCTTCCCACATCGTCCTCACTGCTTAATGAAATACTTTTCTCAAATTTCCACAAGTAAATAATGATCCTTGTGATGCGCAAGCACACATGAACTTGGATATTAGACCGTAATACAGAATTCATGGTTTATCTATCACAGTCCTTTCAGTATAGCATTCGTCCACAAAGGATCTGTTAATTAGACTAATTCAGGTCTTCCCATGCATGCTGTCCAAAACATTGTAACTCCCCTTGTGTGTGTTCTAATGCCAAAACTTTGTCATCTTCCTTTTCTCTTCAGTAATTGAAATCTGACACATTTTACATGCTTCCAATGCCATTAACTCTTGTTTTAATTCTATGTAATGATCGGGTCATTCAAGATAAATGTTTTTACAAAGCTGAATATTTTAAAATAAGTGTGAATATCTTACAATGCACAGTATCTTTCCAAAACACTTGAGATTAATTAAGGGTCTTAGCCTAACTGACAGTTTTAGCTATTTGATCTCTATATTAGATATCATGACATCTGCAGAAATTTCTGAGTCAGGGTCCTGAGTACACCAAGGTACTGAAAGTACCCTGGCAATTCTCCCCTGTGGCATTTACCCATCTAGCCTCTGCTCTCTGATCTGGGGGCAGCATAAGTCTCAGACTTGTTGGTCCTTCCTGAGTCATACTGAGATTTGCTGCCCCTGGCCCTGCCATTCAGGCAGAGATAAGTAAATGCATGTTTTCTGTGCTGCATGATACCTCTGACCTCTGAGGTACTGGAATGAGACTTTCCTTTTCATCCAAAGAAAGATGGGCCCTAAAGAGGGCTTACAATTCAGAGACCTGCAAGGAGAATCCAACTCTGAGGGGTAGTTATTAAGTCTCTTCTGAAGTAGTTTCTTTTCAGTCTAGTATATTTTGTGACTGTTCAACGACTAATATTTCAGTTTGTTCTAAAGTCTAGAAGTCTCTTTCTGAACCATTCAGTATTCAGCTTACTCTTCCAGTGCATAAGAGGTGGAAACTAATTTCCATCCTGCCTAACAGTATTTCATCTCCTCACCACTACATGCCCTAAAAGCTGACAGGAAAAGTGGCTGGAGAGGTATCTTTTTCTTCTGTAGCATTAAGTAAAACAGGAAAAATAGAATCTGTTGCATATAAATTACTAAAATAATTATATGTGGTAAATTAACCTGAATATTAAATACTGCACTTCACAGTTTTCTATTGAGAAAGTCTATAAATCAGTAATGTAATTTCCAAGCTTAAGCTCTTCTCTTCAGCTTCTCTATTCTTTGCAATATTATTTCACACTAAGCCATGAAAATGTTAAGAATTGTGCATTGTTCTTACAGAAATTTTTCCCAAAGCCTAAGAGTACTAGAGGAGGATGAGAACTGTATCTGCCTATTTCTTGCCTATAAAGATGAAATAATCGGGGCCATTATTCAGGTTTCTCTTCTTTTCGTTCTGAACACTGGTCATTTGGCAGTGTTTACACACATCATGACCTATATGCCAAGTAAGCATCTGTAACTGTCCCTGAATTCAACTGTTTTCACTGTACTTCTACTTATAATGGATCACATTCAGAAAAGTAGAGGCAATGAATTATGCTGCTCATAGAAGGATTTAAAATACAAACATACTTGGCTACTTGCTGACCCTCCTGAAGGACACTGTAATGGTGAAGAAGAATTAACAAAGCATATCCCTCAGCAAAGTAAAAGGTAGAAATGAGTGCTTTTCTATCACCAAAAGCCATGCTACTGTCCAGGTTAGCTTAAAACGGTTCCTTGAAGAAAATAACTTCTTTCATCACCAATAATGCCCTGTGGGTTTTCTTCTGTCTTCTTACTAGCAAGGGAAAATCTTACATCAGAATTTGCTACCCAAATTTGTCCTAGTGTGAAGTAACTTCATACTGCAAGTTTAATAGCAGCCCCCCAAGGAAAACTTATTTTCAAAATGCTACATGAATTTTCAAAAGTATCTTTGTTCTTGTGGCCACAAAGATGAATGTTAACCATAACCAAGCTACAAAATATTTAGGAATTTGTAGACCTGGAACTGTAGACCTGGAATGTCAGGAGAATACTGTGAATTCAAATACAGGTATTATTAATCCAATTTCTATAATGCTGATATCTTTAGCCTTAAAAAACAAAGAACAGTTGTTCATATATTTACAGTATTTTGATCGTGGCTTACAGTGAGGAAAAAAAAGAAAGTTGTTTTCCAGTACAAGAATACCACAAAGTCACTTTTAAAATAAGCTCTAGTTCTTAGTACCCCGGAATAGGTATCACTGTTTTGTACAAAGTTAGAATTAGTTCTGAAGTTTGTTTTTTAAATGTATCTATAAATCAGCTATAAATATGACACCTCTATGCATGCAAAATTATCTGAGGTTTGATTGTATAGGGGAATTACTTCAAGCATGCCTTGACATATTTTTTTTCTATGCCTAGCAGTGTGTCATCAGAATTATATGTTATTATATAATTGTATCTCTTTACATCATGTACCTATGAAATTTTCACATTGTAGAAGGTTTGTTTAGTGTACACAATCAAAGTCCTTTCCCGAGAAATGAAAAAGGGGTCCTGGGGATTCAGAACTGTCTGAATTTTGGAAAGTTGCTTTTAGTTTTTCCAAAGTGGAACATTATTCATACAAATAACTTAGGTATGTTCATCTGAATGTGCCTTACTTAGAAAAAATAATGGCTTATTAACACGTCTTCTGGTCTTCAGCAATATATGAGATTATACAACCAGTACAAAGAATCACACAAGTTTCTAAATTTTCTTCTTTCTCTTAAATGACACAGAGTAAAATAAGGCCTTATGTGAGGTGGAATAAATTTAGAGTTATATGGGTTATATTGTGTGGATGACAGTTACAGATTATTGCAAAGTATGATGCCTTAAGTTTTAGTTTTCATATTTTCCAGATTCAGTACTGCATTAGTATGTGACTCTGAACTTCATATAAAGTGTTAGCCAGTTCCCTTCACAGTGTAGTTAGACTAAACAATCCTTTTCCAGCCTGAGAACCATGGACACCGTTACAGCTTCAGGCCCAAAAAGTATAAACAGCAAATTGAGGAGAGCAATCTGGGAGGAAGGAACTTCATAATCTGAACCTGTAATTGGCCAATTAACACCAGTATGTAAATGGACCAAATCTTATAAAAGTGTGAAAACTCATGACCAGTTGGTCATCCACCTTGCATCCATCTTGCTTCCATCTTGGGTCCATCTTGGGTGTAGCCTCTGCCAGGCTCTTGTACTGCCCAAGGTGTATCCTTTGAAGGCCTTTTTTAATAAATGCCTACTTTTTCCTTTAACACTGTCTAACCTCTGTTCCAGGTAGCCTCTTTAGGCATCAAGTACACCTGTATGCATTAACAAAGTGTTCTTAAAAAATGCTTATTTAGGAACAACATAACACTTATACCACATAGGAAGTCATTGGTTTAATGCGATATATTGCAGGTATATATTGTTTACTTCAAGACACAAGCAAGGACTACATTGTTCCTTGGTGTCAAGGGGAGCACACATTTAGGCAGGACCCATGGCAATCTTCTACAGTAATCTGTTCCCAAGCAGGATTTTATGTGGCTATATTGCCACAGCCCAAGTTTGAACATGGCTGGAACATTTCCCAGATGAGAGGAAAAGAATGTCATAGCCAGAATTATGATCTGCCTAGCAGACACAAAAATAATTGTACACAAGTGTATACATGTGAGCCCTTTACTGGGTCCAGATTTTGTCTCACTTATTTATATAAATGCCAGATCTATGGCCAGGCAGTGTTGGTGTCTGCTGGGCATTCCCCTCATCCCACTTAAAGTGCCATCTGCTGTTTCATATGTCTGCCAAGTATATGGATTAAGTCTGCTGTTTCCCATTTATGTCACGTTATTAATAATGGTAATAAATGTTTACTAAATGATAGTTGCACAGACTGTAGTTGTAAAATTCATGGTCACACATTCTCATCCTTTCCTTATTTGTCTTTAGAGTGCCAGAACTCTGGACATACTTTTCAATTCTCAAATATTTATTTCTCCTAATGATCCCTTTTAATGTCCCAATATATCATTATGCTTTAAAAAATATTACTCCCTAATTCTATGAACTGACTGCATGTACATACTCATGCCTTTTCAACCTAGGCAGGCAGTGAGTACAGGAATATAGCAAGCTTTAAACGCAGAAAGGAATAATCCTGTAGGATTCTCGTGCTTCACATATAATTTGAAAGAGCCCATGTTTTCACAATCCCAACAGTAAAGATAGTAAGAAAAGAGAACTTCTCCATATCTGTCCTGATATCAAATTTATTAACCCATAAACAGTGTGCAGCGTGTTTTGGTATTTTAAAACATGATAAAATGTAATTAATTTAATTTTTAAAAGCCTGATACAGGAATATTTTTTCCCTTTCAATAGATCTTTTTAAATGCCTCAGCTCTGAAGATTGTTGCATCTGTAACATTAATGAAGGAAGATTCAAAGGGACACCCCGTGTGTAATTTTTTTGATATGTAATTCAGTTTCATTGTAACTGTGGATACTTATGATGGTTGCATGATATATACTTCAAATATTTATGGTGATTATTTTTCTACTGAAATCTGGTATTGGACTTCTGTAATGGGACAGTCCAGAGTAATCAGAAGTAATCATTTCTTTCCCATCAGAACTGTCTCCCCCAGTGTTCCCAAGTGTGTATAAAGAGCCAATTAATCACTAACTCTCGTATGTTTGTTGGCAATTTCATTTTTTGTTCCACCTTGAGAACTATAGTGAGGTCAACCTGCTTGTGTACAGCCTTATACTCTGCTATAATAACTTGAATATTTTTAAACCTACATACATATGAGGTCAGTGCAAACTGTAAATGTGTCTGTCGTTGGACCAATACTCTTGATTTTGTCCTTGTTTTCTGACAGTTCTAGTAGCTTGTAATAAACTTTTGGATAGGATTTAGTAGCTAAGACCAGGTCCCTAAAATAAAAACCACAGGAATGAAAAATGGTGGTCAACTTCTTCTTACCCTTGGATGTGTCACAGGTCCATGAAAGATTTTCTTTTCATATGCAGGACTTTGAATTATTAAGGAAATTATCAGCAAGTTATCCAGCCATTTAGGGTTCTCCACAGTTTTGCCTAGTGAGCTTTAATCTAGTAGGTGTTCCTAGAGCGTGCCTTATGCACTTCAATAAAAAATCATAGAATCATCTGAATTGGAAAGGACCTTAAATATCAGCCTCAGCTTCTCTGTATAACTTGTACAATTGTCTCACCATCCCTACAGTAATTTTTTTTTTCTGACATTTAAATCTAAATCTCTCATCTTTTAGCTTAAAACTTTCCTCTTGTCCTATCGCAATCTGCATTTGTAAAATGGCATGAGAGGACGCTGCACAGATGGGGGGATATGCATTTGGACAGACAATTTGAATTCACGTTCCTCTTTTGACCTCACTGTGAATTGCCCTGTTAGGCTGGAAACTACCTGTGAAAGAGGGACTTTTGTTGAAAGCAGAGAGAAAATGCTGAATTTCACTGGTCAGGTTGGTGTCAGAGCTACATGTATCAAAAAAGGTATTGAAAAATATCACCATGTCCCAAAACAGGAAACACATGAGGCTAAAAATCATGATCCTCCTCCTTTTGCTCTTTTCCCTATGTCTCTCCAAGGCAGCACACCGTGGCAGCAGGTGGAGGAGGGAATAACACCACCAGAAAGCAACCACGAGACAAGGAGCGTTGGTGTAAAAGCCACAGAAGGCAGAAGTCTAACTCTCACCAACTAAAACTGGGTTGTGAATGTGAGACCCCCACTGCCCTTGATGAAAGGCTGTGCTTTTACTCCCAGGATAAGGATTTTTTTTCCATGTATTTGAGGGAGAGAATGAGGGTCAATGGCTTGTCTCTGGCTTTCTGGTTGAGCCATGCTCAGTGACAGCTGCTGGTGATTGTCTGCTGCTAGATCCCCTCCCACTGTATGTCTGTTTTCAACGTTTTCCAAAAGTATCAGGAATTCCTTTGGGATCTGCTGGGGGGAATAAATGCCTAATTTTAGACTCCAAATCACATTTTGAATCTGGCATTTTTTCTTTGAATATTTTTCTCTTAAGAGATGCTTACAAACTGACACAATGCCCTGACTTTCCTTTTCTCTCTCTCTTTTTTTTTTTTTTTTTTTTTAACCAATAGAAACAATGTATATGACTTGTCAAAATTACAAGAAAACAAAATAATAAAGGTGGTCTAGCTTTTTAGCTGTCTGTTTCTCTACACACAAAGCACAAAAGTATTTTTGAGTGTTGTTTTTCAGTGTATGACTTCTTTCAGACAGCTAAAGAATAACATAAAATAATTTAGTGTCCAAAGGAAAAAAATTACACATATATCATACTTAATTCTGAACCTTTAAGACAGCTAAAATATATGTATAAAATTGATTTGTGTCCAAAAAAAACCCCAAACCAAACCAAAAAAAAACCCCAAAACAAGCAAACAAACAAAAAAACCCCACCAAAACCAAAAGCCAAAACCAAAAACAAAACCAAAACCACGTATACTTAATTTTGAATGTTTTAAAAGCATTAAAAAATTCAGATTTGGTACATGTGCCTAGTTTTCTTATTTTGGATAATGTCAATGCTAGCCTTCTAAATGTGATTCTCTTTGTGTAATATATATATATGTGCATATGTCAAGGCAGAGAATGGTGATTTCTGAAGTAAATAGCAACACATTCTACATTTTATTGCTCTCCACCTGAAAACTGTATTGACTTGCTAGCTGAGTGTCTTCAGTGTAAGACTTTATAACTGGAAGTGAGCTCAAATATTTGAAACTGCTCAGACTTGGATCTTAACTCAGGTCTCTTATATAGTTTATCTCACTGGGAATTAATATTTGTTTGTTACAAGTATGCTTTTCACATCTCAGAGTTCATACTCTCAATTATTTCAATTGTTCAAATTAAGTTATTTATTATTAGAATGTCTACAGTGAGTACATTAAATAGACCATAAAGCCATTTTTACTTTTGCATCTGAATATAGCCCTTGTTTCTATTATAGTATAATTCTACATATTATACTTCATTTGCAAGGTATAGGAAGGATAATTTGGCTGACTCATTTATAGTCATCGTAAACAATTGTTCAGTTATTCAAAGTATTTTTAGCATAAAAAAAAGAGATAAATTATGCAAGATGACCATATAATCATATTCAAGGATATTGGCAATGAAAATACTTCAGAATGAAAATTTTAATTAGCTTTCAAACTGGCACACAAGGAGAGAATGATGGTGAAGACAGTTGTAACCAGTTCTCTAAAAAGAGAGGGGGAAAAAAAAAAAAAAAAAAAAAAAAAAAAAAAAAAAAAAGAGAGAGAGAAAACCATCCTCTGATTTAATCTAAAAAGGGAACAGAATTTTTTAATTGTATCATTGTGTCCACAGAGTGCTATTTCACAGCATAGTTACAGAATTATATCCACTCAGCCTTTTTATATCTATCAAAGCCTGTGTTTCTTTACTCATTTTTGATAGGTAGGGTCTGGCAGCAATACTCTCTATACTGGCAGGGACTCTTCCTTTGACTACAGTTTTTCTTGATCTCCTTGTATGATCTCTGATATAGGCCCAATGCATGTAAAAATGTAATCCACATGTTTTTAAGTCCTCCTTTAAAAATGTAATCCACATGTTTTAAGCTCTCCTTACAAAATTAATACTACAAACCCAACTAATTTTATTTAATAGATTCTGAGAAATATAAACTTTATTTTTACAAAGGTATCATCAGCCTTCAAATAAGTTTGTAAGAGCACTTCTCATAGAGAAAGAAAGTTGTAGATGTGGCAGGTACAGTGTGGGTGGTGAAGCAAAAGTTACAGGCTTTCCTGCTGTCTTCGTCTGGTCAATTTTAAAATGGCAAATACTATCAAACATGTTTTCCATCAAACTTTAGCAGCTGTGCAACAATGAGTACAGGAAAGCACACCTGCCATGTTTTTCATCCCCTGACTTGGCTCTTGGCTCCCACCTGGAAATACGGCACAAATTCTTGCCATATTGAAAACAAGTCACGCTTAGTGCTACTGTGGGCCCTATCCACCACAAAAGTCTGTCCATGCATATGGTCCTAACAAGCTGGAGTCTATAAGCAGCAACCCAGAAAGAAAAGCACAGGTCATTTAACTCATCAGATACAGTTTTCACTGTCTCTCGTACTAAGGTAGAATATTCTCACAAATTATTTCAGTGTCTCTACCAGTGAATTTCTTCTGCTTGCCTTTCTCTTTTAATTTCCTCTTCTCAGCATCAGTTTGACAAATGTGTGGTAGGTCCCTTCTGTGCCAATGAGTCATTCACTGCAGAATCACTCTGCTTCTGTTTGCTTTCAACTGGGCTCTACTCCAGACACATGGAAATCTGTTCCATTGATGCAATAATAATTTGTTTTTCTGGATACCTAATTTGAACTATTGGTCATTTGTTTTCTCCTGATTTCTGGATAAATCCACCTCATAGCTGAGGTAACCAACAAGAATTTGTCAAGTCTAATGGTGAGACAATAAGGTTCAGCATACTAAACCAGAAGCAGATGCTACTTCTGCAATGCTCATACTTTGCTGGCACACTGGCTGATTATGATAAAACTCTGTCTTATTCCAAATTCCTGTTGCCAGTGTAGAAAGTACCAAGTGTGTTTCACTTCCTTATCAGTTGCAGAATAGATTACATACAGTCTGTATATCTAGTTTTGTGAATTAATCTATTCCACAGGTTCAGGGCTAAAGTTCACACAAAACCTTCAGAAGTTTTAGGCTAAGCCATATTACCAGTCAGTGGAAAGCCTTCTTTGATGACTTCTTCCTAATATGAAAAATTTATATCAGGGTTCAAAATTTATTCCACAGGAAATTATTAGAAAATATTGCCACAGTTTTTGAAGGGTTTCAAAGAGGCCATAAAGAACTATCTAATTCATTAGTCATGGTAATTGGTTCAAAATCCTAATTTCTTTTTTCTAGGCTTTTTCAAGTCTTCAGAATTTTGAAATTAAATGTCCCTAATCAGTTTAAAGCTCATCTTGTTGTCTTACCCAGAAAAATGAAAATTTTAATTTTATTTTTTTTAATGACTAAGTTTTAATTGTTAGCACAACACAGAGTATGTAGCTCTTGCTTTTGGAAAGGTGATGACAGAAGTCCATTCTTCAATCTCCAGTAAAATTTTGTTTCAGAATCCCAGTACACCTTTCAAATTAATCTCCAAATTCTGTATTTATCTATCTAACATGTGTTGCTTTAATTTCCAAGTTTGTTTTAGTTATGAAAACCTAGATTTTTTTCTGAAGAAAATTAATCTAGAAGATATTTTCATGTTGTTATATACTATCTTTCCTTTTTTTCTTGCATAATATATTTGAATGATGTAAACAACCCAGGGAAATAAGAAGCCCAAGAATGTGATTTATGCTGATTATTTTCTTCCTGATAAAGACAGAAGAAAGGACAGTGCTAAGCAACCTGTTTCATTGCCTCTTTAATTCTTTTGGTTTTTCACTGTACCATCCTTTGGCTCTCCTTCAACAGCTCCAGCTCTCAGGTGACTTTTGCAATTGCAGATAGCTCTGGTGTTTATGTAGTTGTTTCTTTACGCATAATAGATAGAAAAACAGATAAAATGATGCAAGAGTTATTCCCCTTTCCCTCTGTTCTATCACAATACAAAGCTAACTGGAAAATGGTGCTGGGTTTGTAAAAGCAGTAGTATATTTTCTACATTAATTTATGAAAATTATTCATGACAGAAAGTGAAACTAAGTAGTTTGACTTTTCCTTCTCAGTGTCCCCCCCCCCCCCCCCCCCCCCGCCCCTTTCCACAAAATACTTTACCATCTTTTACCTTCATTTTAGATCTAGCAATATCTTACAATCAGATACAGGAACACACCTAAACTGTGGCTCTGGTCCAGGACTTAACTTCACAACTGCCCCCCACTCATGCCTTTCTTCCTCACTCTCTGCTTGGGAAGGAATTCTAGATAGATGGGAGGGGAGGCAGTTTCTGTGCCTGCCAAAATGTTCCCTGACTGGAGTGATCAAAAGACCAGGACAGGGCAACATACTGTGAGGTGCCGCTGTCTGTGCAAGTGTTGCCACCACCTTCCATTGATCAGATACATTCAATACAGCCTTTGCTCTTGCCCACGGTCTGCTCTCCACACACACGTTGTGATTTCTTTCCTGTGGTAGAACCCATGTGAAGCTAGACATGAAAATGGTCATGACATCCGTTCCTTCATCGGATTTATCATATAATTAATTTATCGGATTATTATAACAATTATAAATTATTATAACAATTTATCTGATCAGGTTGTTGTATGTGGGCCAGATCATTCTTGAATTTGAAGAATATGGAAATAGAAATATTCTTGATTTTTTCTCTCAAGTTAGTATTTTTTAAAGCAAGGATTTATTTGTTCATGTATTCTGTAATCATCCTGTGGTATATTGCCTGACTGTTCAATTCATGCAGTGTTTGACTCACTGTTTCTCAATCCATGCAAGAAAAGTTTGTCGATACAATGAATTAAGTGCAATAGGTTTTAGTCACTTATATTTAGTGATACTTTAAAAATGAATACATTGGGCAAATCTACTATTGTACCTTTTTTTTTTTTTTTTAACTACGAATTCATATCTCACGATTCCCTTCTATAAGAGGATAATGACTGTGAGCTGTGTCACAGTTGCTTTATGTAAATTGTAACACACATTTAAACAACAGTAAAAGGTAATCCCTAGTAAGTCCTCTGCTGTGGTCTGCCTTGAACACTGGTTTGGAAATATTTTTCTAATAAAATACACACTATATTTTTGTCTTTATAAGATTTTCTTCAATGCAAAAGATGATGCTTAAAATTCTGTATCTGAAAATTGTATATAAATGGTTGTTTATTTTTGCTCTTGCATACTGTAGTGAAATTAGGGAGAGAAAAAAAAAAAAAGAAAAAGAAAAAAAAAAAGGGGGGGGGGGGGGAAGAAAAAAAAGTGAAAAAAAACCCCAGACAGTTTATTTTTTCATAAAGCTGCTGAGAGATGCTGACATCCAAAGGATGTGTTCCAGGAGTTGTGCCAGGGAAGCAGCTAGCTGATGTAATGATGATGCAAAGACATGGAAGCAAGAATGGAACATGAAAAACAAAGAAATACAATCAAGGTAAGGAATTAGATTATGGCACTGTTTGTATCAGCTTTACAAAAGGAAATAACTGGTCTAAGAAGGAGCACTTATGAGCTGAAATGAAATGCGGATTTGAAGGCAGAGATGCCCTGTTTATAAGGAGTTTTACTGTATCAAAATGACTGCAGCTGTTCTAAATAAGCAGCATTTGTTACTACAGAGCAACAGTACTGTTGTTTTACAGCTTCTTGTTCCCTTCAATACAGGCCATTTTCCTAGCTGTGTAAAAATTCATTAGCAGAACTCAGCCCTCTCCATTTTCCTTCTTGCCCTAAAAAGGCTCAAAAGGAAACCAAAGACTGTAACTATATTCCCTTAGAATGAAAATTAGTTTGGTTTTCATTAAATTAGGCAGTTTAAATGATAGTTGCTGTTAACAATTTTCTTCTTCAGCAACAAATCACAGCACATAAACAAACAACACTCTTCCTGCAGACAGATGAAAGGTCACAACAACTTTTAAAGAGAAGTATTGCAACCAAATTGTGCAGTCAATGGATGGGATGATTTTCTCTTAAAACTGACAACTGCTCATAGTAGAAACTGAGTTGACAGAAGTAATAAGCAGAATAAAAGTGGCAATAACATAGTGGCAAATGTAGCCTGTATGAAAAAAAAAAAATCTATAAATAATTTCTACTTAAGATTCTTGAGGTATTTAATATCTGTTTATGAAGAAAGCGTGTCTTACAAAATTAAGATACTCCAGGAAAACATTTTTCACTGGTAAAGAATCAATGTTATCCCTGAATACTGTACACTAAAATCAGCTCACAGCATCATTCTACTGTAAGTACTGTTGTCTTGTTTTATAGAGGAAGAGCCCCTATTTGGCCAAGATCACACAGTCTGCAGCAGAACCCAGAATTCTGATGTAATCCACTGCTCTGACACTTTGAATTCCCAAGTCAAGAAAGAAAAACAAAACAAAACAAAAACCCAAACCAAACCAAACCAAACCAACCAACAACAACAACAACAAAAACCCCAGCAAAACGATACCAAAGAATCCTAAAGCTTTTGCAGTGGTGGCAGGACTAGCTAGTTGATTTTTCAATTCCATTTTAATCAAGAATATAAATAAATCTACCTATAAAAATCTATAAACAATTTAAAGGCTGATTTATAGTTTCTCTTTTGCCATTCTGTTGTATATCAAGGGACATTACAGATACTCATTGCCTGCACATTTTAATTGTTTAGTAAGTTTTTCTGTGCACAATTTAATTCTGTATGCAATTTTAAAAGTTAGCAGCCTAAATGATCATGAAACTCCTGACCATATGTTCCCTCGGTCTTCAAGGTTTTAGTATAAAATTCAAAGTATGCATTTTAAAAATTTCTATAGACTCTTAAACAAATGTCATTGCTAAGTTATGAACAGGCCATGAAAACATTGTTAAAACTGTTTAACATTTTCATTGGAATGGAGAAGGAGCAGTGAAATAACAGAAGTGAAGAAAAAAAGAAATCTACTTTCCTTCATTTATATTTTCCCAGTTTTCACGCCATTATATACTAGGTTTATATAATATTTCATAAAATAAATAGCCTAAAACTCAATCAGGTCTGAGAAGGGAACCAACAACTAAAATCTAAAAGCAGGAAGATGTTTGATAATAACTGAAACTTTCTTATTTTTCTTCTTTATTGTTCCATTTCCTGGCAGAATGTTCTATTCCACTGACATGTTAGTTTCATAAATTCAATGTCCAAAGCACTTAAATCTTTGAAAGACAATGTAGTCGTGTGTGTGTGTGTGTGTGTGTGTATATATATATATATATATATATATATATATATATACACACAGACACACACACATATATATATAATGAAAGAATTGTTCAGAACACATTCTAGCCCTTTTCATCTGTATTTTCTGAGATTCTGTTTATTTTCTATGTATATTTTTCTCAAGGAAACCAATGTAATAATGATGTATGGTGTTGGAAAGGTCGTTCACACTAAGTTGAGACAACCCCATCCCTTTGTCCCTGTGCCTCTGGGAGGAGGGGGTACAGCCTGGGAAGGCCTGGGAAGGAGGGAGGGGTAGGGGAAGGTGTTTTTAAGCATTATTCAATTCTTCCAAGATAAATTACAGCAAACTAACTTTCACATTGGATGATCCCAGACAGGATTGCTGTGATAAAGCAGAAGGAAGAAAATAAAATATTTCAAATAGATATCAACACCTTCTTTTCAACAATTTACAAATCTCAGGCTCATTGTTCTTCTTTGTATCCAACTCTTTCTCAGTAATCTTAGATTTCAGTGGTGCTTCTAAACATTTATATACAAAGTTAATGTGTTTTCAAAAGACCCACCGTGCCCTGGTTTAGGGCAAATTTTAGGAAGAAACCTCCAAAAGGGTCTCTAGAAAATAAATTCCAGCATAAAGTCATAAAGTTCTGATATTAGACTTCTATAAGCAGCATTTTTTTTTTTTAACTGCTATCCATAATAATCTGTTAATTTTTCCTTTTTTCTATGGCTGAATCTTTTCTAGGAATGATAAATTTTGTACGGATTCAAACTCATATTTTTTTTTCAAAACTCAGGAAAGGTGTTCTATAGAAATAGAAGATCAACTAAGAAAATGAAACTAAATATGAACTCTCTCCAAAAAGAGAAAAAGAAAAATATTTACTTAGAAAAATTAAGTAGAAACTTTTGATATTTAGGTATTCACAGTGTGTGCTTGAAATTAACTAAGGAATGACAACATGGCCAATGATTTCTTTAATATAAGCATGGCTAAAATGAGATCTAATATATTTTTTATGACAGAGTTATATTTTTATATTTCTGTGATACCTTTACTTTTCTGAACTAAACAGGACAAAATCTGCTCAGCTCCACTGAGTAACATACTTTTTACTTTCATTGAAGGCATTTCAAATATGTATTGATGGTCACCAAAGCTCACCTAAATATTCATTGTGTTGAATGATCACTATGAAATATAACTGAGGTTCTTGAAATCTCCTGATGTATTCTCAAAACCCTTTTCCTTCATGCATAGCTTCTGGCTAGCAGCTACTACTACTATAAATCAAAAACCTCAGAGAAATACCTACACAAGTGTAGTCCACAGGGGAGGTTAAAAAATACGAATTTTACGTTCTATTTGCTTTTTTGTTGTCTCTTTCCCAATGACAATTGCTAAGAGGGTTCATGCCAGACTAAGCTTTTGGGCTCATCTGTAAGTAACCAGCCACATGAAGCATTTTGTGTCCCATTTTTGGAGCAAAAGGCACTATTTTTCTCTATTCTGTTGAAATAATAAATAACTTGACTCAGACCAAATAATTAAGCAACCCACTTCCTGTGGTGTTTTTTTTGTTTGTTTGTTTTTGCTTTTTATTTTTTTGTGAGCAGATGATGCAAAAAATATGTTGTTCATCTTTTTTTTTTTTCTTTTCCCTTTGCTCTTTAAATACCAGCTGGGGTATTCATTACAATTTCCCAATTACTATGCTAATTAATAGGAAAAACCATGACAAGTCTATGTCAAAGATTGACCTCAACTGAAATTGTAGTGCAGTTTATTTCTGTCATAAAAATTAAAGGAGAGTAAGATATATTTTTCTTCTTTAAGAGCAGAAATCTATTTGAATATCACTTTAAGTGAAAATTACATTTAATCATGGCTGTCTAAAGGTTCATAAGCTTTTCAATTATCTCAGACAGTGCTATAGGAACCAAAAGTAGTAGAAATGTCTGAAAAAAATGCAACAAATTGGTTGTGAATATACTTCTTTTATTTAAAAAGCAAGAAAGCATGACTGCATTTCTGCCTCCCATATAGCTGCCAGAGGCTAATTCATGCCTGGTGAGAAGAGCTTAATGAAATGTAGCCACACTACTGTTTCTCCTCAGAAGTGCATTTTTCTTTTCATAACAACATTAAATTTACTCATGCTCACTACAAACACAGGTCTGTCTCTGTTTTTAAAGTTATCACTCCCTTGTGATCCAGGAAAAATATAGCTAATGATAACCTAAAAAAAAAAATACATGAAGGTAAAATATTTTAGACTATTTTAGATTTTTTTGTGTTCCTGAAATTATTCTTTTAGCTGCAAGCAGCAAGGCTGTTAATTGCATTGGTGCACATTATTGCTGTAACAGAGACAACAAAGATGCTTCGAGTGACTGCTTCACTTAGCACTGGGGGTAGCAGGAAAGCAGGCAAGGAGCAAATTCTCCACTTCAAAATTGTCTTGTACAATTCTTTTGTTGAGTGAAAGAATCAACCTAGAATATTAGAAGAGATTTTCAGGGACACACAACTTAACTTCAGGATAACGGTAACTTTAGGATAATGCAGCTTTGTGGTTATCTTTGATGCCTAGTATGGTGCATCGGTTCTTTATTTTCTCTGATCCCTGCGATGTGAAACGTATTTTATAAAATCTAAGTTCTGGTCATTGTTCATGGCTTTCTATGGGCTAGTTTCTTCAGAGTACTTTATAGTCTGGGCCTAACATCCCTTACTACTGTTTCATTTCTAGCATGGCCAGGAAATTTTGATTATGGTTGAAAGTCTATTTGTCAATGAGGAACTTCAGACTTTATAGCCATCCAAATAGACAAATTTGCACCTTATGAATGAAAGAGCTCTCTTTGGAGACTGAATGGAACACTCACAATTCCTAGCATGGTGATCACCTCCTACTTCATTTGTGGATTATTCATTTACACAATTCTAAGGACCTCCTGGAAAAAGTTTTTTGAACAACCACCTAAATGTTGAGAATGTGACTATCACTGCACAAAGAAGATCAGTCCTTATATTACTTTTATTATGAATAATTTAAATGCTCAAGTCAAGTTTGTTGCAGCATTGTATGGTTTCTCTCCTGGAAGATACTATCCCACTTCCTTTATGGGGAAATTATTGTTTTAGTCATGAAGAATTTTGAGTAGTCTTCACGAGATTGATTAGTTCCTACAGCTCTTGTCATGAAGTTCAGCAGGTCTACACTGACCAGAAGGGGAAATGCCACAAAGATAACTCACACTAACAGGTTCTGGCAACCTCCATAAGGAGCCAAGCATCAAGGCAGTAACTGCAAACAGGGCATCCAGCTCTGTACTGGCTGCTGACCTTTCTTTTGAACCATGCAGACATGATGTAGTGCCTGGAAAGAGGTGTTCCCAGGCCAGATCAAGATTTGGAAATCAGCTGGCAGCATCTGTTCAAACACAGCCCCCCAGACTGCTTTGGTTTTGCAGTGTCTCTTGCTTAATTCTCCTTCCCTGAGCCTATTCCAGCTCCTGGATGTTATAACTGGAAATAAGGCACTTCAATTAATGCCGTGTCCTTAGAAGAGAAAACCATGGGGGCAATGTTGACTGAGATAATACTGCTGGAGGGGCACACATGTTAACTTATACTTTTTATTCAAGATTCAGTATTAGAATTGAAGATAAAACCTCTAAGAAAATCCAATATTTTGGACTTCTGTAATTTTTTTTTTTTGATGACTTATTTCAGTATCAGTCTCAGAGAGGGACAGATTTTTTTTTTTTTTTTTTTTTTTTTTTTTTTTTTTTTTTTTTTTTAAATTTTGAAGTCTGTATGAACCCAAAGCTTGTGAGAGAACTAAAGGAGAAAAACTTCATCACTCTTATCAGATGGTAGACTGTCCATTTGGCCTTCTGCCTGGAAACTTGCAAACTCAATTAAATGCACATATGGTCCATAGCAGGCAAAATCAGTCTTTGCCAACACACATCCTTTTTACAGGACTCCAAACTGTACCCACGCTAGATAGCTTTTTCCACATAGATGATTTTTTCCACTTCTCCAGTAGCATCAGCTCAGCATATTGTCTTCTCTGCCCTGGAAGGATACAGGGAAGAATGCCAAGATGAACATCAGTTTGAACTCCACAGGGGTGATTTTTCTATGGAGGAGTTTTGTTGAGGAAGACAGGTATGTAGATACCTAGATTTAATGAGCAGTGCCGGTAGAATTAATAAATCTTGTCAATACTCCCTGAAGCAGCTGCTCTCTTTTGAAATAATGAGCATATGGTTTCATTATATTTCATAGATTTGATCCCCTTCAGCTAAAGAAATATTTCAGGGGAATGCAAACAACTTACAGAATTTTTGCATATTTCTCACTCCTTTTATTTTTCCTGGCTAAACAGAAAGCTGACTAGCATGTAAAAGGAAGAGCCAGAGGCAACATTCAAACTCCTTAATAGGGGTTGTGTGAGGGGTGATGGGGCCTCCAACAGTAACGAGGACTTCTGTGTGCCTTGGAGCTGCAGTGCTGGGAGGCTTCCTTAGCAGTTTTGTTTCTGTGAAAGAAACAAGCTCAAGCTGGACTAACATGACCTATAAGCTGTATTCTACATCTAAAATTTGTCTTTAGAGGCAGGGAATGGGCAGGGAGGAGGCTGAGAAAACATCAAAGCAGCTTGTTTATCTAAACTACCCAAAACCTAGAAAGAAAGGAAGTTAGGAGTTACTTTTCCATTGTTTACTAGAACAAACCTTTCAAAGCACAGTAAAACATTTTACTTTCTTAGTTGCTAGAGCCATTTCCTTGCCCCACTGTTTAGAGGGGAAACTGTATCCAATATTTTGTCCTCAGTGCATCCTGCTGCTAACATTAGAAAAACAAAATCTGAAGTGAGAATAATTTGCAATTTTTTTAAAAAGATCTTCCTAGAAACTGATTTTGAGCAGCTGCAAGGTCATAGGCTATCTTTTTACAGGATTCAGAATAAATCAGGAAAACATATATGTTTTCCTTAGGTAACCACATAGTCTTATCACCACTGGTGCCTGGCAGGCAGGAGCCATTTCTGGAAAGTTTGGTGACAGAGAGAGAGAGATGATCTTTAGGCCAGCTGTGGGAAAGATGTACATTCTGCTCCTGGTTTCTTGACTCTCCTCCTTATCAATTTCCATTATATTATTCTGTGATAAACATATATTAGTATGTTCTACTATTTAACCTATCTTTAAATATATATATATGTGCCATATATATGCATTGGTATACTGTATACATTATGTTTTTTTGTGAACAGCAAATCATGTAGTAACAGCCAATGAGATTCTATTTCTTTACCTGAAATAGTGATACAATATTGCTGAAAGTACTTCAGCTTTCCTTTTTTGCTTAAATAAAATCTGGTTTTAATAATACCTTTGAGACTTAAAGGCATTTTCCCATGTTGGTGTTTTAGAAGAAAAAAATCCTTTTGTTTTTAATGCATAAAGAATGGATTCTCATCTACTTTAAACATCTAGTTTTGTATCTGGTAATTATTGAAATTGTGAAACCAAAGCAAAAGGATTCACTTGCAGGTCTTTGCTACATTTGAACCAATTATGTCCAATTGTAGTTTCAGGCCTAAAAACTACAAGACCAAAAGGATACCATGGTGGTGCTTTTCATTTACAAGAATCCTATGCTTCTTAGGACAAGAAAGAATATACTTCAATTTATTTTCAGCAGAAATAAAAGTGTTCTGTGTTTTGATGGATTGCAAATTGATACTAAGATCAGTCAAAGCCAACTTTTTCTCTATTAGAGCAAGCAAAATAAGCTTGGACATCACAAAAAGTGAAACAAACAGTATTTAGAAACTAAATTAATCTCCCACCCCTAAAATGTATGAGAAATATTACATTTGCTATCAAACTCAATTGAAAAATGTATTTCAGCCTCTGTGGTCCTGCAGAAATTGTGGCAGGTGATGTCTGCTCTTTATTGCTGACATGCAAGTGGCAGGGAGACAGATGAATGCAGCACCTCTTTTCGTGACATAATCCATTTATTAATTTTTGTTGTTGTTGCTCTAAAGCTGTGAAACAGATGCTATTTTGAACTGAAAACCACCATTCTGATATGAGCAGATGCAATCCCTGAACTACCCAGTCAACAAATTAATGCAGCATAATTTAATAAAGGATGGTAATTACTCAGTTTTCCCTATCTTGTTCCTCTCCCTGCTAATGATAACACTATCAAACATAGACAGGGAGTTGTGAGAGTGTGTGTGTGGGGGGAGATAATTTACAATGGAAGAGGATGAGTAAGCAGATGAAGCATGAAATGTTTCAATCCAGTGACAGCCTTCTAAAATCTTCTAATTTCCTATATTGGAGGAACTGCAAATTGTCAGTGCTAAGCAGAATAATAGTGACAACACAGTTGTTAAAAGAGGTAGAGGGAAAGCAAATTAATTCATCAGATTTCATTTTTATTGAAGTTTTGGTTAGTAGGCAAATGTATTGGTGGACAGAAATGGAAAAACCTCCTACACAGGCTTTTTTCTTTCTCCCTTGTTACATCTGAATAGACAACAATGTCCCATTATTATCAACAGGATCAATCTGAGAAGCAGAAATAGTTCCTTTAGGCATTCTACAATACTCCTACCATATGGTGCAAGTTTTTCCTTGTTGTCATCATTGAGATGGCCACAACACCCAAGAGAGCTCCTTTAAAAACTTCAGGGGGCTCCAAGCATCAGAACCTTGTTATCAAAAAGTCTTTCATACCTTTTCTATGTTGCAGTCCCATGAGTAGCTCCACACAGATCTGGCTCTTTTTCTCCTTCTTCTACCTTCCTTCTGCATTTCCAGCTCTCACCTTCCTGTCCCTAGCACAGCCACCTTACCCTGTCTGTCCCTCACACAACCTCCCGTCCCTTCCTCCTCACAGCACAGCCAACAGACTCCAACTGACTCCTCTATCAGCTAATTCACTCTTTGATCACCCATAGCTGTGAGGGCAAGGCTGTTCACACTCTCTGATAATTAACAGAGGTGCAGTGTATGGGGGGCAAGATGGCCTTTAGCAGTATCTCAGTCTTCCCACATTTCCTCATTCAAAAGAAGGTGACAAAAGGTGTTGCATGCATCAATGCAGTAATCCAAACTTCTGAAATCTCATTCTGACACATTAATACTCTTTCACATCTTTTAAAACCTCTCAGAGGAATCCAAGAACACCTGTACATCCTCTGTCCAAATAATAAAATATTTAAGTCATAACAATCCGGTCACATTTTCAATCTTTTCATTCGATCTAAGATTTAACAAAAATATTATATATTCTCTTAAAGTAGAAAGATGCTGAACAACAGCAAGTTATATAGTAACTGCACTGCTGGAAAAAAATGGTAAGAAGAAAAAACTTAAGAGGTTTTTCTGAGTTTATAAGCTTCACCTGTTTAAAATCTATATTCATTGACTTGTTTTCCTAGAATTTGGATAGAATTAGGTTAGATTAGATTAGATTAGATTAGATTAGATTAGATTAGATTAATTCTTCCTAGAATTGCTGTACTATTGTTTCTAATGTCTGATTTTTTAGCTTGATTTGGAGTCTAGATATCTCATGGAGGGAAGCATTAAAAATAAGAATAATTAATTGAATTAATTTATTACTAATTTGTAGAATTTTTCAAATAGTACTTTCTTTTGATAAACATGATAAACACTACTTTAGTGGTAAATTTAAATTTAAGAAACAATGTGTAAAGCTTCATGTTTTCTTAAGGTATACACAGATATAAAAGAAATATTTTCAGACCACAAAATTTACTGAAGCTGCTTTGAACTGGGAGTCCATAAACTCTTATAGACTAACCTCTCACATTCAGCCTGATTCTGAAGGCACTTAACTGCTTACTCAAGGACACTATAAAGGACAGGTCAGTGGGCAAATAACAGTGGGCAAACACCATATTTTTTAAGTCTTTCTCTCCTGGATCTCTTCCTCGTATACCTCTTGAGCCCCCTCTTCCCTTTATGCATTAGATTGTCATAAAAAACTGTGTCAGAAACAAAAATTCTTTTCTATTTTTTATTTATCTGTGTGCACTTGGCAGACTGATCTGAAGTAAAGTCTGTAAAGCCTTGACATAGGTTAGTACAGTTTAGTTTTTTAGTCATAGAGGAGTGTGGAATGATTTTCTGGGTCAGGACCTGGGAATTGCTTTATAAAGGACAGGGACCTATCAGAGGGTTAGTTGGAATATTGGCATCTGTTTTGACCACTGAAAAATGTCAGTTATGACTTCGGGAAGTACCATATAAAACCCCTTGTTTTCCTGCAGGTCAGCCCTTTTTCCCTTTGGCCAGAGAGAGACAGGTAACATCGAGCTGGGCCTGCTGCTCTCCCCTCTTTTTGGGGGAACTGGCCTGAGGCCTGGCCAGGGTCCATCCGCTGCTGGGTGGGATGCAGGGAGGAGAGGTTGCTGCTTTACAACAACTACACTCTCCAAACTTCCCTGGAGCAGGAAGAGATCTCTGCTGGGCCCCTGATAAGAGCTATGGGCCCCGTTTAGGCTGAGGCCACCCCAATTTACACTGAGGGGTGGGCAAAAAGGGCATTTCTGATCCTGCCTGGTTTTTTGTAAGTCCAGACTGCCCAGGTGCTCTGGTCTCTGATGTTTCTGCATGAGTTCTTCACCCCCTCACCAGCGCAGCCTTGAAAATCTTTACACCATGAGCCTTGAGAGAGAAAAAGAATCTGGGCAGATTTAACCCTTTCCTGGCAACATGAAGCTTCCAAAACCTAACCCTTCCCTGAGAGAGAAAAGGGACACGGTGAACATAAAGAAGAAACAGCATGAAGTCTGTAGAACAAGAGTGAAAAGACTATTGGGACAGGGGATTGAGGAGTTTGTCATTCTATCCTTATTGAGCCATGGAAATGAACTTTATATTTAGATTATCCTTTTAAATTATGGGAAAGAGATTTGTGTGTGGATTTGAGCAAAGGTGTTTGTGATGGACTAAGTGATATTAATCCTATAAAATGCTTGAACAGAGATCGAGATGAGAAGCCCTCTGCGCCAGCGAAGAAGTGAGAAGATATCTCTGTGCTTTGAGATGAAGAATCCTTTGCTTTGGAGTTATTCATCTTTAAACGGTGACACCCCAATACGCAAAAGTCTAAGACCCAAGGCCCATAAGCAGCTTGGGAACCTGCTCCTGGGAGGGGTCACAAAGGCAGGTTTCCCTGGGTGGCTGTTTTTGCAACAGTTAAAAAACCCCACAAGAGAACTGTTCTAAGTTGTAAGTCTAAGGGATCCGTGACTCTAAGAGAGACTCTTCCCCTAAAGAATTGTTGAAAGACTATTGTCAGATAGTGAAACTGACTGAAAATTACAAGTTTTGTCTCTTTATATTGTTTTGTAGGAAAGTTAACAATTTGTAGGGTGAGGGAAGTGTGGTTTTGGAGTTTCATTCTGTTTTGTTTTAGTTTTTTTCCCCAACTCTCTTTTTCCATTCTTTTAGTGTGTATTAATAAAACTATTTGTTTATTTTTAAGTTTGAGCTTGCTTTGCTTTTCTCTTAGTCTCTCTCCCACAGAAAAAGAGTGAGTGCTAAGACCACTACATTAAATTTAGCAACCAGAATTTGGTAAATGTGAAACCACTACAAGCCTTCTTTTTTTTTTTTCCATCTCCCTAATTTCAGAAGATAAGACAGTCATGGTCATGCTGCAGCAAATCCATATTGGCTGCTACATACCTGACTTAAAAAAGAGAGAAGACATGTTCCCCATCATAGGATAGACTTATGGGAATGAGTCCAGAACAGAACCACAAAGATGATCAGAGGGCTGGCGTGCTTATCTATGAATTATTTACTCAGAAAAGTGGTGAATGCTCCATCCCTGGAAGGGTTGAAAGCCAGGTTGGGTGGCATTTTGAGCAACCTAGATTAGTGGAAGGTGTATTTGCCCATGGAACTCGAGAGTCGGAGTTGTTATCTCAGTCTGTGAGAAAATGACTGGGGGCCCCATGGACAAGTAATTGGGGTTACAATTAGGCAAGACCAAAGAGTTATATAATGTTTTAACAAGAGTCGCAACAGTACAGAAATTATCTGGTAAATCACAGTTGCTGGCTCCTGGATGGAATGCTGTTGACATGACTTGAAACCTAGTCTATGATGATGCTCCACACATACACACCTGCCAAGGGGGATGGAATGGAGGGTGGAGCAGAGGGGAGACACTTCAGCCAGGGTCTGCGGAAATCCTTGCAGGGAAGGGAACTTGGTATTTTGCAGCTGATAAACCCTATTCCAGGAAGATAAAGGAATATGTCCTACTGCTGAGCCAGCAACTGTGGCAGAATCCCTCTTAGATGAAATTGCTTCATTAAACCTAATAATAATAATAATAATAATAATAATAATGCATACCTCTGTCCCAAAGTTACCCACCTCCAAGGTACAACCACCCCTCACTAGACATGAGCTCTACATTGATTTTTACTTTGAAAATGAAGTGAGAGAATTTTCACACATCAGTAACAAAGGTATACATGACTCGAGTCACTCAAGCTCCACCTAAACAGAAAGAAATAATGTAAAAATAAACTCAGAATGGTGAAAAGTTGGGGAAGACTCCATTGTAATTCCTGGGAGGAACTTCTAGTCAATGGGCTGAGCCAGTCTTCTCCCCCTAGGGACAGCTATTGTGTAACAACCATACTCTATGCACTCTGAATATTTTCCTGAGGATTACAGCTTATTTGTATATTCCTTCAAGTTTATTTTTGCAGTCAGACACTATCACTGGCAACCTTTGAACCTTTGAAACTTAACCTGTTACAATTTTATATTGAGAGTTTTATTTCTTAACTTGTTAGTGTGGGTCCTTTGCAGACACTGGCAGTTACTAGCAGCAGGTAACACACTGATCTAGAGGAACACTCGCTGAAGGGTTCTCCCTTACACAGGTGGTGTGTTTCCCTACATCAGTGGAACCACCCTTCTATCCAGCAGGACTGCTCAGTGAAGGATCCCCCTAACAGGATGCTCACAGTCCAGTTGGGCACAAGGGTCTTGACTTTCCTGGACACTTACAGACAAACACTAGGAGTCGAGTAAAACTCCCCACCCTAAGGGCTGAGGAAGCCTCCCCTTTCCACGTGACAGAGTCAATATGGATGTGATGGTAAAGCAAAGAGCATTGGAATAAACAAAGAGATATTAATGCATTTACAGGTATAAACTTGAGAAAAAAAAATGTAAATCATCTCACAATTCAGCAAGAAGCTGGGAAGAGAGCAGGTTAAAGCTTCTGATAGCAGAATTAGGACTGTTTAATCCAAAATGCAAAGTTCTTAAAAGCACTTCAGTTTCACCAGAAGGTTTAACTTTCCTTGTCACTGAGTAGTCATTGGAAACAGGACAGCAGAAGTATGTATACAATAGTGATCTCAAGCCAAGGGAAGTCTGAAAGGAGAGGTTTGAAACCAACCAAATAATCCTGGCTGCAGAAGATGAATAGCTCTTTAAAAATGAGTAATGCCAATTTCCAATGACTTGGCTAATGGAAACTGAGTATACTCACAAAGGAAAATGTGACAATTCCTTCAAATCTTAGTAGGAATTAAATTCATGAAGTTCTGAGTTGCCTCTCCTGTCAGCAAATGGGAAAGGCCATCACTGGGCTTGGGCCATGGCTTTCTTTTCATTGCAAGGGACACTCTGGCCTGTCTAGCAGCACATGTATTCTGAATTATGAACACCTTCTTAGCAACACTCAAGTATGCACAAGCAGAGACTCTCCACAGAGAAACCTGTCTGAGATCCCTTACAAATAAAACCTAACTGAAAGTACAGTAGTCCCACATCACAATCACATAATTTTAGGGAAAAATATTTAAATTAATATATCACTTTTTGTACTGTTACTTTGTCATGACTATACTAGAACAGAGCCCGATTCTATTAGCTGCAAGGAGAGTAGCATTGAGGCTCTAATATTCCATCCTGTGACAGAACCATTCTGGCATATATATGTGTGTGTGTGTGTGTATATACACACACACACACACACACACACACACACATATATATATATTCTGCAACTGTAATATAGTATGTAGACAAAAACAGGAACAAAAGTTGCATTTCATAAAGACTTTGGGGCTGCAAGTCATCCTCATTTTGTATTATATCTAAGGGGGGGTGTGTTTGGGGGGAGGGTATGTGTAGAAAATCTAAAATATAAAAATATTTTTGTAAAAAAGAATTAAAAAGCTTTTGGATCCACTGAAACAGTGAAACAAAGAAAACTAAGATTTTTATAATGAAAACATGAAAATAGAAGGTTTTGAAATTATCAGAAGTTTTCCCCTCTTGTTTCTTTTTAGGAAAGAATATATCAGGGAAGTAGAAACATTGACATCACATTTTACTATCCAGCTGTTTGACAAGATGTAGTATGAAGATTTATTTGCTTTTTTTTGTCTGCCAATACCAGAAGAAAAATAGAGTTGCAACTACAGTACTTAACGATATTATTTAAGTTAGACTTCTCATCTTTAAAGTCTATAGATGCGTCTCTGTGTTAGGGATCCATGCTTATATACAGACCCAGTGGCCTCAACTGATTTCCTGTTTCTAAATTTCCAGCAGTGTCAATTGTGCATTGTATGGTCACAGGGTTCCTTCCTCTCAGGTTTACTGACCTATGCTTTCACTGAAAAAAAGCTATTTGTCACTGCTAACAAGTGTTAGTAATTAATGAACATTTCTTCATTTCTTCCATAGTATTTTTGCGCTCTCTTGCTCTCATTAAGTAAATTGGTACTTTAAAGTAATAAATGCAAATTTTAAACAAGATTAGTCTGCAAGAACAGTACAAAATAAAGCAATACAACAGCACCAATAGCAAGAAAAGTAGAGATAACCTTCATGCAATCAGAATCTTTTAGGGTATAGAATCGTTATAATGGCTCAAATCCACTACCAGAGTTTTCTTATACCTGTTAAATAGTGTCTGTTCTATTATTAATAGAAATAAATAACAATATTGTGACCCAAGAAGCTTTAAAGGCAGATGAAATGTCTGTGGAATGAAGCAGAGCTTTCATAAACTGAATTCTTGAGCCAGAAATACACTTCACTTTACTGCAGTGAATCTGGGATGTTACCTTATAAAACTACAAACATAAAATACAATACAAGTTGTTTCATGGGTAGCAATTAATACATAGTATGCTGATAGTAATTTGATAGCTCTGAATGAACAATAAGAAATGTTTCAATGAAAAAAAGCATCATTATTTCATAATATGATCCTGAATAGTGAAAAGCCTCCTATTACAAGGCAAAGAATGTATTAAAGTAATAAATAGAGGGTCATCTCTCAAATATTCATGAACTAAGGAACTTAACTCTTTTCAGTCCACAGCAACCAACATCACATGGCTAAATCTTTGCATGACTTGGAAGGTGACATATGGTTGGCAGGAAATGTGTTGCATTTGGTTTGCTGCAGTTTGCAGCACATTTTAATAGGAAAATGCTACAGTAGGAAATAATTCACTCTAATACTAAGAGTAGTTTTGATAGCACATAATGGTTATGAATGTTACTTCTTATCGATAACACAGCAGGAAAATACATGGAATCTGGTCATAAAACATAGCAGAAGGTGACAGACTTCCTAGTTCTGCTGTTCAGTTTGTCTCTTCTTATCAATTACCATTATAATTCTTATACATCTATCCTCCTATGTTCTGATTTACACCCAGCTGCTAAATACGGTTTTTACTGTACTCTTGAATTACCAGTTAGCCTTTTCTTATGCAAAACTACTTCATATGGATATTATGACAATGTTATCATATGAGGAGTTGCATTAAAAATAAATAAAAACAAAAATATATTGCACCACTGAGAGCCCAGGTGCTGTGCGCTTCATTGAGCAGATGCTATCAAAAGTGGCACTATGCTTTTTTCTGCTGTGCTTTTAGAAGAATTTTGTGATCTTTGCATTCCATACTGCTTTATTGTGCTTAATTAACTTCTATGTCTTCTTCCCTTAGAAGCAGATGAGTGGCAGTTCTTCAGTTCTTGAAATGGAAGATGACACGTGGATTTCATCTCATTTACTCAAAGCATAGAAGGAGGAAAAAAAGTTGCTATGGACTTCAAACACCTGCCAGAGACAAATTACTTCAGATCCCCTTTGGAGCTATTAATAACCATGGCTGCAATTTCAGCTCTTCCCAAGTGAGGGGAAGCATTTTAAATGAACTAAGTGCAGTGGGTGGTGAGAAACTCCTTGACGCATCTCATGCATTTTTCATCATTATTTTATGGAATTATTTGCCAAGAAAGAGTGCAACAGCAAAGATTCCCTTTCAATTCCTTCAACTACACTTGACTACATTTTAATTTCCTAATCTGTTATTCTGGGTTACATACATACATACACACATACATACATACATACATATATATATACACACACACACACACATACAGTTTTTCTGTAGGTTTTGAGCACCTGATCTGGAGATTAAAATTGTAATTACAGTCACAAAGTCATCTTGTTCTTTCTGGGGTGAGGAGGGGGAAATTTGTGTTATCCCTCCTGATATGACTCAAAACTGTTTTCAGACAGAAAGCAAGTTTTCAGACTGCTGCATGAAAATTGTTTCACAGAATTCAAGGAGTCCTGACAATCTTCCTAACTTCATCTTGCACTTTGTTATTTTCAAAGTTCAGTTTGCACTTGAGGCTACTGAGAAAACTACGAAAGAAGCCAAAGTGATTGCTGGCAAACAAAAGTGGGATTAGGACTGATTCTCTCTGCCAGTCAACAGATATTGTTTAGATGATCTCAGTAGGTTTACTGCTGCTAGTCTGTTTATTAAAAATAGTAGTAGTTTTTAGTCTAGTCCATACAGATTGTCAGCAGTCATTAAGTACCTTACTTAAAGTAAAGAATATTGTCAGCAAGAGTCACATTAACAGGCATAACTTCTGAAAATGGAATAAACATTCCCTTGCTTAAAACCTTACCAGTTAGGTATATGACACAGCTGCCATAACTGTGGTATTTCAGAGCTCTTCCTGAGGCAAAAACTGCTGCAAATGCAATGGTAATTTTATTTAGTTATGGAAAGAATTGGAAAATGTTCAGTTGCAGCCAACAAAAATTTTAGCTAAATGCTGAGAAAGCATCAAGCTGGTTTTCTGGGATATTCAGAAATATCATGGAAAGTCACTTCCACGAGTGGTGTTTTTGTGAGGAGAACCAACTCCTGGAAAAGGATGGAAGTGATTAATCCTGGGAGTTGTGTTGTATGTGCATGTTTCATTTGAATAGAATTTGTGTGTTCATTTCAGGAGTAGAATCACTTGAGACTGATACCACAATAGAAGCAACACAATCTTGAAACCTGGTTACACCTTTTAAAGCCTTAATGGAATATCATGTCTGTCAGCAAACATCCATGACCAAAACTATCATCCAAATCAATTGCCGTACTTAGTGCAAGATGAGCTGTATTTGCTAGGCATGAGTCAGAAGAGATTTATTATGTCATCTTATATAACTTGTGATGTCCAAAATGTGTGCACAAAAAAAGCAGATATAATAAGGATAATTAATCCACCTTAAGACTTCTGGAACAGCAGCTGGCAGACAGCTGAGGTAATTTATGGGGGAGAAAATGACAAGACCAACCTGTGCTAAAGTCAAAGATCCCACCCAATGTGTCTTGTTGTTTGTGAAAGTTTCTTGTTCTCTGAGCAATGATTGTGCCATGTCCAGGATTTCTCAGTATCTGGTGGCTCACTTTCTATGCTCACTTAGAAGTCAGAAGAGATGCTTCTCCCCAAAAGCCTCATAACTGGATATTTTAACATGATCATAGTGACTTTTAGTTGTCTGCAATTGCATTCACTTGAGAGTGCAAGAACTAATTTTCTCACTACTGCAGGAAGTTCTGTCCACTCTTTTTGATCTGCTAAATAAGACTGAGGAAGATAAGCCAAACAGCAAGTTTAGCTTTGCAGGTCCTAGCTTAGAAAGACTGGATCTTTCCCTTGCAACAAAGCAGTCACCATACTTGAGATCCTTCAGTCAATCCACCCCAGCTACTTACCTTCAACTGCTGAGTGCCTATAGACAGTACCGTTTCTGCACACTTAGAAAACATTCTCAGTTTGACATAATTTATGTTTGTATCATTGACATGTTCTTTAAGTTGTAGTGAAGAATCTGAGACACAGTTAAGGAACATACTCTTTTTTGAGGATGGAAAAGGGATGGGAACAAAAAAAGACATTAAAGACCAAATTTAAAAAAAGTCCTGGAGCTGCTCAAGGGAAACCCATAGGCTGTGTCCCTGCAGAAGAAACAACCATTTTTCTTCAGAAGTGCATGATGGAAAGTACTGAGGGTTTGGGCTGTGGTCGGTCTTAAAGCTTCCTTAGACACTAACCTTCACATTCAGATTCAGTCAGAAGTTTGTCTCACAGTAACAGCACAATTACCTAAGTTTTTTTGCACTAGAAAGAAGTCTTTCGTTTACTTAGTTTCCTTTCTTATTTATGTCCTCTGCCTACTTTGCACTTGAGTATTCTGCCATGCACATTTTCATTTTGTGTTATAATCTGAACAAGAACACTACTGAATTATGAGTGACATAGAAATTATCAACCAGCATCAAAATTTTTTCATTTACCTGTTTGAGCATTTAATGTTACAGAGCTTAGTCAAAGGAGATTAAGGAGTTTCAAGAGTATAAAGGGGATTAACAGTGTTTAGTCATGAAATAGAATCATCCATTTTCATTGCGCAAGTAATGTACTGTCAACCTAAGGCTGAAAGAGCATGGTATTCAATCAAAAGTTTCAGACCCAAATCATAAAAAATAGGGAACAGTGGGGGATTATTGTCTCAGAAATCTGATTGTAAGAGTGAAGTTCTCCCTGAAAAATGCAAAAGTGAGAGTCAGTAGGAAGTGATGTGGAAATTTCTGTGATTCTGGAGTTACATACTAAGTTTCAAGAACAGAAGTGAAAGATCTAAGAAAACTAGAAGTTATAACAGAAGTTATATTACAATAAAAAAATCCACTGAAATACATTTGAGTATACCAGTCTGCTTCATACATTAGTGGAGGTACTTCTTTTGAGTATGGTAGAGTAAGTCTCAGAGCTGGGAATAAAAGGCAATAGAGGAACAGAGGCATTGAAGAACAGAGATATGGTGGTATCTTTAAATCTGCTGAAGATAGAGATAGTCTTCTAAAGAGTGATTCAATCACCCATCTTAAATGCTTGTATGAGGGATTTAGCCATGGTTGCATCTGCCCATCATTGTGGACCAGAGACCCTAGATGAAGGGGTTGGAAAAATACATTATTTTTAGATGATAAAATATCAAATAGTAAAAAATTCCAAATCCCAAAAAATGAGCCAATTTAAGTACACCCTCTGCATATGTAGTGAGTCACTTTTTTGAAGATGGATAGTTGTCATTTTTCTCTAGGGTAAGATCATGAGTTTCTTAGTAGCTTAAATGCAGCCAGACTCCCCATGCATAGCTGGAGAATATCTACTAGCAGCAGGAAAGTAAGATAAAAGAACTAGGATGAAAGACTACACATAGAGAAAGAGGAAATTATTTAAATATATATAAATTAATTTTAAAGATTCCCGAGTTACTTTTAAAGCACGATATTTTTTTTTCCCCCACAAGACGCCTATAACATAATACCTTGTGTTTCCTTATGCATTTATTTCCATTTATTCTTTGATTATAAAGATTCACCTATCAGCAGAGGCTCACTTAAAAGTCAAAGAAGTACGATTTTGTATTGACTAATATATTTTACATTGATGTACATGAAGTAGGAAAAATCTGTGAAAAATAATATCAAAATCTGGTTTCAAATATAAAAATGCTGCATCAGTTGTCTAACCTAATTTAGATTCTTTTTAGTGTCTGAATTTCCAGATGGAATGATGAATATTGAGGCACAGTAATATTGGTCCTTTCAATAAAGTATCTGAAAGACAGAAATACATGAAAGTAGCATTTAATCATTTAACAAGAGTGCAGTGTGACTATTTTTTTTTACCATGTTTTTACTCCTGAGTAATAGACATAAATCTATATTCAAAATGCTTGCAAGAAAAAGAAAACAAAAAATGGAGATGCTGGAAGTTCTGCAAGATTCAGCCTTCTGCATGTTGTGTGTGTGACCTCATGTCTCTTGCAAACCTGAGACAATAACAAAATACACAACGTTTGTTCAAGCCATAGAACACTAAGAGGTGAAATAAGTCTTCAAAATACAAAAGGTTGTTTCAAAAAGAAAATTAATAATCAGAAGTCATTATGGGTTAGGTTTGTGTTGGATATTAGGAAAAGAACAGCCTATGCTGTGACAATAATTAAAAACTGGAATCAAATGCTCAGGGAGGAGCATAGTAAACATCCATGGAGAGCACATATCTGTGGAGGGCTTTCTCATCTAGTTTTTTAAAAACAGGCCATACAAGGTCCTTTCAAGAGTGTTTCAAATGCAATTGCTCCTTCTGTTAGCAAGCAGTTGGACTAGATTGACCTCTCAGGGTCCTGCCATGAGTTCTGTATTCTCTAGTTATAGGAAATACAGATTTCTTGTTAGCACGCAACTGAAAAATGGTGTTAAACAAGGTGGCAGTTAACACACACATAGTTATTTCCCTATTGAAGTTGAATAGATTACATGGCATTTAATGTGAACACAGAGATATAAATGTATGCTTGACTATAGAGAAAATAAAAACTCATACTATTTTTAAGAAAATACTACAATAAATATTATCTATCAGAAAAATATCAAACTACTCTTTGCATTCTGATTTTAAAAGATACACTTGGTGCAGCAGACTTTTATTGTAGGCCAACAGAGCTCATTTTTACAAATATCTTCATTTGTGCACCAGAGAAAACCAGAGAGAAATGCTGGGTAAGAAGCAAACTCAGAACTACATAGTCATAGAACTGACTGACACCCAGATAAAAAGGTGCCATGTGGACCTTGAGTTTGACGGCTACTGTGATGCCGCAGATCCGCTTACAAACTGGCATTGCAGAGCCTGGACCTTTAATCCATGTGTTTTCACAATAGGTGTGAAGATAAAGATGAATTAAATGTTCTTGTGCTCATAATGGCCTGGTTTCAGCTGGGGTACAGTTAATTTTCTTCCCAGCAGCTGGTATAGTGCCATGTTTTGGATTTACAGTGAGAATAATATTGACACCCCTGCAAAACTTTAGTTGTTACTGAGCAGTTTTTACAGTAAATCAAGGGACTTTTCAGCATCTCATGCTGCTCTGCCCGTGAGTAGACCAAGGAGCACAAGAAGCTGGGATGGGACACTGTTGGGACAGCTGACCCCAAATGACCAAAGGGATATTCCAAATCATATAGCATCATGCTAAAAACCAAAACTGGGTGGAGTTGGCTGGTAGTATAGTGGAGGGGTGTGGGAAGGTCATCTCACTGCTTTGTGACTGACTGCTTAAATTCAGCCTACAAGTTTTATCTTTTTATTGATTCTTTCCCCTGGCCCGATGAGTGAGCAGCTGCATGGTGTTTAGCTGCATGCTGCGTTAAACTCTAACACAAGAAGACCAAGAAAATGTTTACAGATGGATTTGCTTTCCACCTTGCCAGGATTTTACCCCATAGATGTCCAGCTTCATCTTGAATGTTGTCTTCATCCTCTTTCATCTAGTGTATAAAATCTAGCATGTAAAACTGTAGTAATATCTTTTAAATTAGCAGAGAAAAATCAGAGAAAGTGAACTTTATATGAAGTTGGCTTGGAAATAATTATGAAAACTTTTTCTTCCAAAATAGCATGTATAACAGAACTCATGATAATTTTATGAAGCTTAAATTGTATTTATTAACATTGCTGATTTTTTTTTTATTATAGTAGTCTATAACAACTTTGTTTCCTGTGTCTGTCAAGAGTTCCATGCAGCATTGAAAGCAAAAGCTAGTATACATGCCTTCTAATCTGAGACACAGTATCATTTATTTTAATTACCAGAGTCATCTCTATCACTTGCCAGTGAGTCTAATTTATTAGGCGGTTCTTCAGTAAGGGCTCTTAAGCACTCATGGCATGGTTCTACATGGATATCTTCTCAGGATCCAGCTTCAGTCCAGAAAGCATTAACAAGTTCTGTGAGTGAGAGTCCTGAAAGTGTTCCTCACACCCATATAACTGGTAATTTCTCACAGTATGAGTCATTGAACTTTATCAGCTATTGCCTTGTTGCACACACCAAGACTTTCAGTTCTTTCCCTCCCACAGGAGTCAACAGCAAGGTCAAGCAAAGAAATTAGTGTCAGCAAGGGGACACTGGCAACACAAAGATACTATTAGCAATTGTGAAAACGTGCAGCTGTTAATATTAGAGGTGCAATGAAGCCCAAAGACTGACTCTATTGCTGTGTTCTACAGCAGAGAAGTGAAGAGGTCACCCATCAAGCATGAGCAGCCCTTCTCTATAACAGAGGAGTCTTTACATTTTCAGGTAACAACTAAGTTTCCTAAAAAGAGCAAGAATGTGCCACCTGGGGTAATTTAAATTTCATTTTTCAAATCCTCAATTAGTATGCACTATAACTGGAACAGAGACCCAGGAAGATCTTTGTTGAATTATGAGTACAGATACAGAGATTCCAAAAAATTTTCTCATATTCAGTCCATACTGGAAATCTTTTGGTGTTCTCTGCTCTCTCTCTCTCTCTCTCTCTCTCAATATGTCTCTCTCTCTCTCTCTCTCTCTCTCTCTCAATATGTCTCTCTCTCTCTGTCTCAGAGCCCTGGCTCTGTTTTTGCCTTGGCTAGCTTGAGAGACAAACCACAGTTGGAAGGGTTTTTTCCCTCAGGGCCCTAAAGGTGCCAGAGCAGCTGTGAACCTTTTCCTTTAGAGAGAGTAGGTTCCTGTCAATGGCAAAGGAAAGGTTTGCACTTCATCCTGGGGAATCAGGCCTTTATTCAGTCTTTCTCCCGTGGTCCTGCCCTCGCAGGGCCAGGAGCCCCATCCTGGTCCCCATCTCCAAGCAGAGAGGGATTTTCCATGTGGTTTCCTGGCTTTTATCCAAGGGGAAGGGGCTAAATGCGAGGACAAGCCACTACCCAATCAGGGATAAGGCGGGAGTGGAACAGAGTTGGATTACATTCCAGTGTGGGAGAATGGGTGGGGAAAAGGAGCAGGGACAAATTTTGGGATAATACATTTTCCAGGGGAACAGGGGGGTACAGAATAAGCCATTACAAAACCCAATATAAAAATCAAATACAGTATAAACCCAAATAATGCACAACATCAGTTCTCTCACTTTCTTATAGATAAAGATTATACCAAGTTGTTCATGAGATAGCAACCTACTGTACATTTTGTGAGACCATTTTGTTACCTGGTGATACGGTTCAACCACTAGAATGTCTCAGACACTTTTCAGATATCATTCTGTGTAATTCTGCCTGATTTTTAATACCTTTCAGGATTTATTGGACTGCGAAAACGCACAGAAATAACTACTCCTGTGTAATGTTTTTTCTTCTCATGTACTAAAGAGGCCAAGTACAGCAAACTGAAGACATTAATCATCTGGAAAGGTAAGAAACAGATCTTGGCCCTGAACTGGAAATTATGAGATCTGGGTTATATAACCCTTGAAAAATTGTGTTTCTGTTGACCAAACGGAGACTTAACTGCTTTTTTCGGGGTGGCAAAACAGAAACAAGACCATATAGCTAATCTATCACCTGCTTTCCTGTTCTTATTTTCACAAATGATAATCAGCTGAAAGGATTTGAGTATACTTTCTAAAACTGAAAACATGAGGTCCTTACCCTTAAGATAATACCTAAAATATTAGGGTATTTGGTATGGGAAATCATACTATAAGTGAACAGAACAGGCCAGGGCAGGATTAGCAATAGGGACTCAGTTTTAATTCTGAGTACTCCCTCTTCTCAGAAGTCGAAGTTTACCCAGGAATCTTGCGGACATCCATCTTAATAGAATGGATTTGAGCAGGGAAGAATTGGACTGAAGCACTGGTACTAGATGTAGGGCATGGCCATGGCACAGAGGTGTTGTCTGTTTATAAATGAAATCAAAGAAATACAATGGAGGTAGCCTGAAAGATGCATGTATCTCAGTGTCATCCTAAGAGCGGGGAATGAAACATTATGTTTCCAACCAAGCAAGTTTAGGGGTCATGTTGCTTTGGTAATTTAGTTGATGGATTTTTTTTTAGTGCTCCATAGTAAGTTGCAATGGCAACTCAAAATTGGAAACCTTCATAGTAGTCCATATTAATAATCTACTTTTTCATAAAAATGAAAAATATTATGATACTGTATGACCTCAGCAATAGTTTGGTCTTGTTTAGAAGTATAGACTTGGGAAAAAGCACTAAATTACCAAAATAATTCCCATATCCCTTTCAGAAGATAAACAAAGGATATTTCTATACTGACAATGGGCTAGGCAGACGATCAACAGGGTTGGCACCTTTTAAATAGAATCACTAATGCTTTTTGTGTGGCGGTGATGTTGGAGCCTTATTGGAATTGCAAAGAAGATGAAGAAGGACAGAAGAGGTGAACAAAGTGATAAAGGATTTTAAATGATCCCTTTGTGCAATATGCAAACTCCTCTTTACTGTATTCGTTAGGTCTGGCTGAGTTACTTGGGGTGAATAATTTACGTCACTACTTTTGGATTTTTTTCTATTAAATGGATTATTTCAAGGTCTCTACATGAAATGGAATCATGCCTGATTAATACCTTGGTAACCTTATTTTGTATTTACAAATTATTTCAAATAACACCAAATTATTTGCAACCATATCTTCATGTTAGTTTGACCAACCAACAGTAGAGAGTGTTTTCAAAATAATAAATACTCACAATGTATAAATAAAAAATATCCCTTTTTAAAACATACTTTTAATTTTAAAAAGCACCTATAAGTGAATCAGTGATAAGATTTTTTTTTGTTGTTTAATTGCCCTTCAGGAAACGCGGGAGACACGGCAAATATAATGCAGGTATCTTCAGAACTTCCCATTGTCATAGTTAATTTGTGATTCAAAAATAAAATTTTCTTTTAATTGTACATATTGCGTAGAGAAGAACATACAGGCAGAATTCAGAGCTGCATTTCAAATGGTCCACAGGACAGACAACTCCTGGGGCTTTAAAACAGGTATGATTACAGAGAAGTCATTGTTAGAGGAGCAAGGATTATTCCTCCATGGGTGATTTGAATCCAGAAGGCCAGACAGAAATAAAGCACTCGTACCCAGGTGTCCCTTATCTCCTTCCTTCAAACATGCGAGCTGCATGCATTACAGCCCTGCCACAATTTGTCTTCTGCAGGAACCACACAAAATTAGCATTCTGTGTAACATCAGTTTCTCTGGGGTGTCCTGAAAGAGGGGAATGGGAATCCACCAAGGTCCAAAATGTGGAGATCTTTCGATTTAACAGCCTCACTTATCTGCAGGTAAAATTCCCTTCCCCCCACCGCCTGCAGCCCATACAAATAAATTTAAGTATCCTAGTTCTAGTTGTTCACTCTGCAACTTTGATTCAGTGAGTGGATATGAATTCAAAACCCTTTATGGTGCTATATGGATAATTAAACATCTGTATCTGCTCTTATTTTATGGAAATACCAGTATCTTAAGAAACAATTTACTGATCACATAGGAACTGAAAAAATTTGCTCTTCAGCCATGATGTTGACTCTGCAGTGACATGAATTGCAAAAGTGGGTACTCTAAAAGTGGAAAAAGTGGTCTTTGGCTAAATCCAGAAAGTTGATTTGTTAACTGGAATGGCAGTATTTTATAAAATTACTCTTCATTATTATGAGTCCTCTCGGAAACAGTTGGATTCTTTTGATTCTTTTACTGAAAGGATGATTAGAGTTTTAGATTTGACAGAACAATCCTAATAACTCAGAACTGTCAGAATTTGTATTTATTATTTGTATTTTTAATTTGTATTTATTTTTTCTATGTGACTTGTTCCTGGCAGATGATTAGCATATTTTAACATAGGTTTTAAGAGAAAGCTAATAAAAACTGCAGAGGTAGGAGGCAGCTAAAATGCTTAATAATTCTGTGAATCCTTTATTGAAGTGATTTGACCCTATCTCCCTATTTCAAATAATGTTCTACATCAAAATGTAGAGTTTAACAAAAATAATCTATTAGTTGTATTTCTTTGGGCAAAAGTAAGTTTGAATTGGATCATATTTCACAACTAACCCAATTAGCTTCAGAGAACAATGCCTTTGACAGCTTTGTCTGAGGCTTTGCCCAAAGGACACCACCTAAAGGAAGAACATTATTCTGTTATTAAATGGTTTTGTTGTTAGCATTTTTAAATGAAGGCTGCCCTCATTTTGTTTTGTTCTTCATTTAGATCGTTCACTAGATAAGAATGTGCTGCACGCACAGAAAAGCAGGAAATATATTCCTTAAACAATTTCAAGAAATTGTGTCCTGGCTTGCTTGGTATTGTTTTTCTGGAAAGAAATACCAAACCATCTGTCCAAAATAAATCGGTGTTTATCATAGTGCTTTAAATGTCAATAGATTTCTATTGTTATTGTAGTAAAAACAAGCTACCATATTTAGTGGTTTTATCATTAAAGAGAGCATCAGCTGAATTGAGAATACAATATTCATATCTCATTGTTGTCTTTAGGGCAAATGAGTCTGCAGCTAGGTGTGGTCTGTGATGGAGATGATAATACGCTAAGCCTTGATTTTATATATAAATGAAGGTCGTTTGGTTGCACCAGGACTGTCAATCTGTGTGTGACCTTCTGTAAGACTGGATCTGACTTTTTATGTCTCATGACAAGAGATTTAATATATCTTCTCATCATACTGTTTGCCTACCTTTCTTGGTTTTTTTTACTCACAGAATCACAATATCACAGAACCATCAAGACTGGAAGAGACCTTCAATCACTTAGTCCCCTCATCAACCCAGCACCACCATAATCACCCCTAAAGAATATGCATCTCCAGATGCCTCCTGAACATTGCCAGAGATTGTTGTAGTGCATTAATTGGGTTTATATTGTATTTCATTTTTATATTGGGTTTTGTAATGTTTCTTCTGTGCACCCTGTTCCCCTGGAAAATGTGTCACCAGGTTTGTCCCTGCTCGGCTGTGCCCATCCTCCTACACTGGAATGTAACCCAACTCTGTTCCACTCCCACCTTGTCCTTGATTGGATAGAGGCTTATCCCTGCCTCTAGCCCCTTCCCCCTGGGAAAAAGGCCTGGGAGGAGGCGGGGAGCCCTCTCTTGCTCCGTGACCAGGACGGGGATGGACTGAGCCCTGGGCTCTGCAGGGGCAGGACCCCTGAATAAAGCTGTGATTTCCCCCCCAGACTAAGAGCAGACTCTTTCCTTTTGCCATTGACGGAAGCCTGCTCCCTCTAAAGGAAGAGGTTTGCAGCCTCTGGGTAACTTTTAGGACCCTGGAAGGAAGATTCCTGCTGGCATGGGCTGTCTTTCTCAAGCTTGCCGAGGCTTAAATGGAGCACGGGCTCCGAAGGGAGAAAGAGAGCCGCTTCAAGAGATTGTGACTCCACCACTTCCCTAGGTAATTTATTCTAATGCCTAAACTCTCAGTGAAGAAAATTTTCTACTATCTAATCTGGACCTCTCCTCGTGCAATTCAAGGCCATTTCCTCTTGTCCTTTCACTTCACACCACAAGAAGAGACTGACCCCTACCTTACTACAATCTCCCCTTTATGTCTTTCTAATACAAATAGAATTTCTTGGAGGAAACAATGATAGGACCATGACCAGTTGTTTAAGTCCAACTACCTTGATCCCAACTAGATATACGCTAGTGCAGTGTTAATCTTAGATAAAAATCTCATTAAGTTTTCTAGCTTGTTTCTTTGGTTAGTGTTGGTTGCTCTTACTGGATGCTTACTGGCATCTATGTTCAAGTTTATATTGGTCTGAATTTTTTTAGATACTGCCTTGCAGTACTTTGCTCAAATGTTTGGATTTGAGGATGCTTTGGAGGGGCCACCAGTTTTAATGTCACAGAGATTTGTTGAGGGATTTTTAGAAAGCCTTTCTCAAGAATAAGGACAAGATTAAATTTTGTTCCTTTGATTTGGATGTACTCACAGAAATTAAAAAGCTGAGTTCCCATGACTCTTGTATTGCTCACTGACTTTAAATTATGACATCACATACTACATGTGTCCTGACTGCAGAGCTTCTTTCTCTCTCTCCACACTCCTCTTTAGCCAGATTGCAGCTCTCACCGCTCTTGGAAATCACATTAGAGCATCTAGCAGTGGGTGCTTGGAAACAGAGCAAGAGTAGGAAAAGTGCACATTCAGTGATAATTTGAGTATTAGGTGGTGATAAGGGCTACATTCATCTTCAGGAGGACTGTAAATACTTGCAGTCTAATAATTTTTAAGTATTTCACTTTTAAAGATACTCTTAACAACTGGGCACCACCATATCTTGTGAATTTAATAATACTGAATTTAATACTGAAAATTTAATTTCTCAGTTCTTCCTCTCTTGACAAGACATTAATGATCTTTTATATTTTTTTCATAACACTCCTGTTTTATCAGTTCTCCAGCCCACAAATCCTAATCTATTGACTTATTGTACAGAAGCTGTTTCATGACTCCAGTCATCCTTTTCCTCCTTCTTGGTGTTTTTCTTGGTACTGCTACATGTCCTTGACACAGATGTGATCAAAATAATTCACATACCATTCAAGATGTGGAGTTTCTGAAAACTGGATTGTAATTTTTTTCTAATTTTATTTATCTCTCACCACCATTTCAGCATCGGGTATGTGTTTGTGAACCCTGCTGAACAATGAGAACATGAACAATCCACAATGATTCCAAAATCTCTTCCCTAAACAACAGGAACAAGTTTGGTGTCAGGATGGCAGGATGGCAGGATGGTTTTCCTCCATAAATGTTTTTGTATTTCTTTACCTTTCCATCAGAAAAATTAAATGGTAGGGTAGTGAGCCCTTCTATTAATATCATTACTTTATTCATTGTATACCTCCCACATTTATTTCCCTTCTATGCTGGCCAGCAGATCCACTGACTTTGGTTGCAACTCTGTCCTAAGTGTAATAAATGTACTTGTCTCATTACATTCATTCCTATATCTACTGGATTTTTTTGTTTGTTCCCCATCACAGACAAAGCTTAACCCTCTCTTTTTTTTTTTTTTTTTTTATCAGTTTATATCTCCCTCTGAGCTGAACTGATTTATTGCTTGTAATTTCGCATCTTGTTTGCTGCTTTCTCAATTTGCCTGGGGCTCCTCAAACTTATTATAACATTTTAATAAATGCCATGTGCTTTCCTGTATTATATGATGACAGATATGGGTCTTCCCAGTGTATCTGCTATCAGTTTTGACTTTCAAAGATGGTACTTTCTCTTAAAAATGTAGAATTATATTTTCACTGCTATTTTTTGCTGTGACTTGAATCTGGATTTATCTCATTTAACTTCAGGGACCTACCTGAAGTGTCTGTAATAAGAATACAACTGTCTTTGGTTCATTGTGGAATCAATGCAGTGAAAGTATGCATAAGATGATTCACTCCATGTAGGGGTTGGCTCAGAAATCTCAGAAATACTTGTCTTTTCCTGGCTGAGACTAATATGTGGACTTGTGCTGGTAATTTAGATACTCCAATTTCATACTGATGTTAGATAAATTAATTCCAGGCTATGGTATTTTAAAATTTGAATCCTTCAAAGCCACAAACTATTGGAAATATTAGTCTTCAGTAAAAAAACAGAACAAAAATAAAGGGGGGGGGGGGGGGGGGAAGTAAAGAAAGACAAATAAATAAAGGAGAAAAAAGGTTATAACATCCTACTTTATCAAGTCAGAAAAGGCATAAAATATTATCAGACGTCTCTTGACAAAGATCCGTCATTGTTTTTGTGAGCAGCTGTTATTGAAACAGTTGTTACTAACAACAGTTGCTACTGCTCGTTCTTCCAGACAAGGCAAATACATACGTGTATAAACACGGATCACATGGATAAAGGACTACGAAAAAAGCTCAAGTACTGCTTAAATGATCTTTCAAAAGAAGAGGAGTAAATATTTTGCCATATTCTTCCCCTACTAGAAGTCACCAATCTCACCTGGCCTTGACTCCGGAAGAGAAAAATAAAGGGCAATTGAGAGGGAATAGGCTTTCTATAACAGCTCCTTCAACAAACAGAAAATTAGGTATTTCTGCTGGATGGAATAATAGGGATTTTTCCATTTGAAGTAAAGATAAATGCCCTGTAAGGTGCTTTTTTATGTATAACTGTATTTATGAAATTATTCAAAAGACTGCCATGGCTTGTCACAAGGGCTGTATACACTATGATACAGAATGGAGAACACTCCCAGCCACACACTGCCTAGCTCAGAAAGGTCTGAGCCTGTGCCAAGATAACTTTTTTAGCTTAGTTGAGGAATACCCAAAGGACTATGGCCCTTAAAGGTTGACTGCTGTAGTGTGGAACAAAAATGTCTGGAAATATAAAAGGGACCCATTTTTCTGTATTTTTTTAATCTGTTTTGAATTCTCTGTGCACACTTGAGATTAAAGGGGATAATAAATAGGTTGCTTCTCATATTAATCAAAAGGAGACTTCATTAAATGAGTTTTCCTTTCTATTATGTGTAACTCCTTTGCTGACCTGCTACAGAATTAAGTAATTACTGACCGAAAGGAGCCTAGCCCCTCATTAGAGAAGATAACCTGATGCTTCTGCTCTCGTTATCATTCTCTGACGAGGGCAAGGGCAGCACAGAGCCCCTGAAACCACCTCTACCTTAATTCTGAAATGTGAGACACCTAACATAGAAGAGCAAGTCCTCTAGAACTTTTCATACAGCAGTTGCTCTCTGGAGGTGCCAACCTCATTCCTTCATCAGGTTAGAAGCTTAAGGTTGTTATACTCAGAAGACTACTTAGATTAAGTTTATGGAGCTAAAATGTTCTTTCCTTGTGAAAGGAAATGTTTCTGGAATGCTTTGCTTCTATCACATGTGTGTCAGTAACCACAATGTTTGAGGTAGAGGTTTGTCCCTCCTAATCCTTACCTGAGTGCACAAAGGGGCAGAAGGACAATGAGTTTGGTGAGTTTTCTATGTTTATTCCCTGTGTTGGTTAATATAACAAGGATATAAATGTGAAGACAGAAAAGTGCATTGATCCACTGGAAATACACCGGATCTTCTATTACTTTTAGATTAGAGAGAACATAAGCTGGAGAAAAATACAGAAACTCAAGAAATAGCTGTCCCCTCATCTCAGTATTAAAAGTGTGGAGGAACAGGAGCATTTCAGCAGAGCTCTGAAAAGACAAAGACAAAAAAGGGTGAAGAGGAGATAAAGAGCTCACTGTTGAATATCATTTAATATAATTTAAATTCTGAAAAGAGCTGTTCTCTTTTTAAAAATCTCTTCTGAATGTACCAAAAAAATAAGCCAGCCAGATGCTAGCTTCACTGTACAACAGCCTTTTTATACTGGCAGCACTAGAAATAATTGGTATCTTCATAGCATCAGGCAAATTTGCTCTATTGAATAGTCAGATACAAAAATGTGTGGGAATCTGTTGTCAGGGAGAGTCTTCAACCATTGTGCTTTATAATAGCAAAGAACTGGATGGTGCAAAAGGATTCTTGCCCAGATTTGAGTGACTTGGCATGGATGAGACTAGGCAGAAGGGAAGGAAGTAAATTTCTTTCTCATTTCTCAGAGCATCTCTCAGATATTAAGGAGGGAGGCAGACTCCTTGAACTCCAGAGACTTTATGACTATGCTGGAGTATATTCAGCAGAGGATTCAGAGGCCATTTCAGCAATACATGTGCACATAAACTCAAACTGTCATAAGTTGTAAGGGAACTGGACTCAGGTGAGACAATACAATTAGAAACATATGCTTGGTTTTAAACACTGCAGGCACATTTTGTGGCCGGGAACAGCTGTTGTTATGACTGTTTTAAAATCTAAGCACAGGAAAGAACAAGGGTCCTCCATGATATATGTGACAAGAATAAAACTACTGCCTTAATGGAATTTTCTTCATTATATTTTATTTAATTAGTTAATTAAGTGTGTGGGATTAAGAACCAAAGACATTTTAACATTTATTGCCTAGAATACATCTTATATGTTTTCTCCTGGTAGTTGCTCATGAAGAAATTTTAATATAAATGCTTAATTTTATAAAGCCTTAAAGTTCAGTCCTAATTGTGTCAGCTGCCCAAAGCATCTCATAGGAGTAGTCTTATGATAGGATTTTAAAGGCACACCCTCTCTTCTCTAGTGATAGTTAGAGGCCAGGCAAAATACTCTTAGAAAAATTACACTGGACAGTAGGAAGCTAAACCTAGGCATTGCTTTATGGGTGACACAGTCCAGTGCAGGAGTCACAAGACACCTGTAGCCACATATTGAAAATGTTTCTGTTTCCTAGCGAGAGCCATATGAAGCTTAGTCAGGTGTACGTGCAGGTGCCACATATATATAACAAGGAGATAAATCCCAGCCTCTGGGCCTGATTCAGCTGCCAATACAGACACCTAGTATCATGTGAAATGCCCTGGACTCATTCAGCTGTACATGAACATGTCTGATAGTTTACATCTTGATGACACTAGATGCTCATATTTCAAAAATCACTGTATCTGAATCAAGCACCTTTTCAGTGATTCAGAGTCATTCAGAATTGACCAGTCAGTAACTAGAGATAGAAATGTCCACTCACCTTTAACACAGGAGATATTTTGAGAAAAAAAATGTTTGCTTTGCTGTTAAGTTGCTTTTCTAGGTGTTAATAAGGGTCAAAGCATTTGAAATTGATGCTAAAAACTGAGGACAATTCTCAGCTAACCTAAAGCCAGAAAATAAGGAAATACTTATGTACTTCATAAATCACTAGCATTTTGTATTCTCAGGCATTAATAGTAACAGCAGCTGATACTTCATTGATGAATTCTCAGGGGAAAGATTCCTTTCTCATGGGAAAGGTCCCAGTTGTAACAAGAAGTTACACAATGACATCCTACTGGAAATTACAGTTTCATCACACTTGGAATAACCTGTATGAATGTAATAGGATAATATTTCTCTAGGGGAAAAGAAAGTACCTGATTATCTCAATTTTCCTATAGTGGTAATGTTGTAAACATAATTTGTAATCTAGTCCTTGTTTACATTCAGGCAGTTCTGAATTTTGATATTTAAATTATTTTTTCATAGTATATACATGAAATAATATTTAATTTACATGTCACTTAACATTATAATTTTTTTTTTATCCACAGGCAGGGTTTTCAGAAGTCCAAGTTCATTCTTCTGGGGGACTGAGGGAAGTGCTCTTTTCACTGATAATTACAAAAATCATGCTTTTGTGGCAACTTCTAAGAAGAAACCATCTGAAATGCTAGACTTCCCCTTTCGAATATGAGATTTGGTTGAAATGTGAAATTATGGTCTCCAGCCAGCTATATAGCCGTGAGTGCTGTGTCCTTAATACTGCAAGTAATTCAATGAGCAAGAAAGGGAAAACATGTCACTGTTACGTTCTCTACTAATTGTAAGTCCCATCGTTCAACTCTGGATCCAAACCAAATTCTCTGCCTCAGTTTTGGAGAGAGAAGGGGAATGCTGAACAGCTTGAAGTTTTGTAAAAAATAATGAACAGCAATATATTTTGCCATCCTCATTCACATAACCCTATTGTTCATCTACTCATACCTTTTTATTGAAAACATATACACCAGAAATGGATCTTGTTCTTCATTCCTTTTTTTTTTTTTTTTCTCATAGTGGCATTCAGAAGTGCAAACCATTTTAATTAGCAGCTTCTAATACATCTAAGGTCTATAATGTCATCCTTGGAAGAAATTGATCCTTTCACAGTGAGAGCATTACAGAGAATGCCAAAATCCTTTTTCAGTCCATGTGATCTGTGCTGAGATGTATTCACTAGGAAATACCTTTCATCACACCACAGGGAATTTCATGCTAGTATAATAACATTAAGAATACATTTTTATAATTTTTTCCACAAAGCTTTTGGTGAGAATTTATATGCGCTGTCACATACTAGGGTGTCTGTGTGTATGTTCCATGGCATATAGAATAATGATAGCATAAACCTGAGGTACAGCATAAATGTCAGCACACTCCCTCAGCTATCTCATAGAACCACTTCAGCTTCTTAATGTGTCAACTTAAAAGTAGCTGCCTTACATCTACTGTATTCACCTACAATAGAGAGGCATCCACCTTTGTATTGCTTCTATTTTAGAAAATAGCTTACACTGACAACTATTCTGTTTTCCTCTAGAAAAGCCTTGAAACAAAATGGTCATATCTGTTGCTTTCTTGTCTGAAAAAGTATCTGTCATTTATACTACACCAGACCCTTAGAGAATGCTTTTCAAAAGGTAATAACTATTTTTCGCAGCACTCAGTGCATTAGGATTTGCTCATTTGTCAGCTGGGTAACTGCAGATGTAAAGAGGACAACTGACTTAGTCAGGGCTGCACATGAAATTCGTGATAGGTGTAGGGTTCAAATCTTTTCTTTTCACTGCTCTGTTGAATGTTTTTCCACTTTGTGAATAAAAGAACATTTTGTTCTGTTTTTCCCGGGACTGAGGAAATAATTCATCAGTGAGGACAAATAAGCTGTGGGGGTTTTTTTAGATACAGAAATTGCCTCAAATTTTAAAAATTATATTCCAGTTGGATAGCAGTCAAATCTATTTTGCTATTGCTTTATGGACTACTTTTCACCTACTGAAGATTAGCTGACAAACTTCACTACTTTGTCCAAACAAGGAGTTCCTGAGGTTTAGGATGGGAGATCAGATTTTCCAAAGATAAAAACTCTTCATGCTAATACACATTGGCTTGCTTCAATCAGGATATATAATCTTTTTTTTTTTTTTTAATACGATCCATAAAATAGAGTGAGATTTTATTATATTCATTTTATGCTTCCCTCTGTAAAATAGAACTAAGGACTTTATTTTCAACAAAGATGCATAACTGCATGAACAGTGATTCATCTGGTCAAATGTAGCCATCTGGGTAATAGGTTGCAATGCTCATACATTAGAACTGACCAGTTCAGGTGTGGCAAACAGACTGAGACCTCTTCAGTTTACTGAGGTGAGCGCTGCCAATGTTGAACTCTATTGCATCCAGAAATTTAGGACCATTTATTCTTCTCAGCCTAGCTGAACCATACAGTTAAAAAAATTATATTTTTCCTGTCCTTCTCTTGGGCATCAAATAAAATATGTTGAATTCCAGGGGCAGACAGATTACGGGGGAAAATGGAAAAAGGTGTATTTTTCTTCAGTTCTGTGACCCTAACTGAGTCCAAAACCACACAAAAACCAGGAGAGTGGTGCTATGTCCATGAGATATTCTAAGGCTGATGGGCAGTAAACTCTATTTGCAGAGTAAAATAAATAAGAAATTTATTGTTATTATTATTATTATTATTATTAATAAATTATTATTATTATCATTATCATTATTATTGTTGTTGTTCTGTTGCTGTTGTTATTAAGTCAAAACACAGAGGTGCATCTGTGATCAGATCACTTCACTTGCATTTCATTTACCTGCTGTATTGGGAGGAGAATGTATTATTAGAAACAGTCTTAAGAACAGCCACTGGCACATTTTCCCCAAATGTACTGGGGACTATTGTCTGGAAAAATATGACAAAGCAAAGGTAAAACAACGCCTGTGAGCCTCCTTACAATTAATACCACAGACTGTTTCCCATAATTAAACCCAACTGTGTCTTGGTCTTGTTTTATTTAATAGGGCAGACTTGGCCTAAAATTCTAAATTCACCTTTGTCACTATGATCAGTGAAGTCAACACCCATGGTTTTGGCCCAATATGAACTGTATGCTCTTTTTATTTAGATTGTTTGCCTACAGCAATCTTTCTATTTTTAATTTCCATGTAATACACATGGCAGAAAAAAGATTTTTGTATAACAATACTGACAAAAGTTGAACCTTGTCCTTAGATTATACGATTGCATTAATTCTGAAAGATAGCACAATTTGGTCTTATTTTTCTGCTTCAAATGAAAATTCTTCCTTCCTTCTCATCTGTGTCAACATATCCTTTGATTCTATAATTGATTTCTCATGCCATCCACATCTGTGTGAATTTACAGTTCCATAAATCAGGATGCAAATATAGACTGAACAGCCCCACTGTGTAGATGTAAATAAGTCACTGTGGCCATAATTAACAATACACCTGTTGATGTTGATGGTTATTTGTTGTACTATTGTTATATAGTGTCAGAAGACCCCAAAGATCAGTTTATTGTCTAGAATTCCTGACTGAATTTGTCAGAAACTAGTGGAAAGGCCAAACTTAAATGAATTTTATCTCATGCAACAATTACCATTTTTTTAATGAGCAGGTTTGACACACAGAGAAAATTCTTAAGATATATTTTGAATTTGAGTTCATTACTTAGAAGGGTTATCTGATAGAAAAATTAATTTACAGTATTTCAACAAGTAAACATTTCCCCTGCCAAGTGCTAGTTCTCCTATACAACTACATTTTGCCTTTTTTTTTTTTTTTTTTTTTTTTTTTTTTTTTTTTTTTTTTTTAATTAGATCTTTTCCAAAACAATTCTGGCATATGCATTTTCTAGTGAAAACTTTAACTCTGTGTATCACAGGCAGTAGCCATTAAAAATTTTATATATTGATCTTCCTAAACTGAAATCAAAATATACCTTAAACAAAAAATTTTTAAATACTCTTATTAATGCAGTCTGTTATGCAGAATAAATCTAACTATGTACTGAACTGCACTAGTCACAGCCTGCCAGCATGTCAGTCAAAATGACGTGTTGATCACTTGTAATATCATATCTATTCTGCATCCCATTTTGGAATGACTTGCGCAAAGATGACTTTGAAAACTGGACTAAGCTCAGAAAAGGGCCCTTCTTAGGGATGGTTTGGAGGACTAAAGAACCGGAAAACCGAAGAGACACTGAGAAAAATAAATTTATTCATTCTGAAGACAAGGTTTCTAGGACTGAAAGACTGTTCTCATCTATCTAATGAAGGATTGTGGAGAAGGAGGGGTTAGATTCAGAGGTGCAAAGCAAATGTACAAAAGCAGAGATGCAAGTTACAGAAAGGGAAATTCAGACAGGCAGTAAAGAAAAAAATCACAGCGATGGTGGTAAGAACATGGAACAGGGGTCCAGATGGGGTCCCCATCCACAGACATATTGAAAACTTGATTGTGCAAGTTTGATTGATCTCGAAAGTTTCATTGACCTGGAAGTCATATTCTCTGAGAAGTGTAAGAGTTCTGAGGAATGATCTGCCTCATATTATATGCAAACTGGTTCTGATCATTTGAAGCAAACCCCAAACTGATCAGCTTTGCTTCAGCCTCTTGTTTTCCAAATTGCAGTCCCTTACTTGCTGCCAAAGACAACTTCATATTCTCCTGAGGTAAAACATATGTGTCTGTACTTTGCACCCTAAATTTCTGATAGAGGTTGCCATTAAAACTGATGAAGTCTCAGTGATGGATTTGCTTTACCATGCAACTGCAAAGAAAGGGTCATGGATATTGACACAAGGGATTTCCTGTGACATGTCCAAGGCATTTTCATTTACCTGCAGAAGACAGCTAGTGGCCGTGTATGAGGATTAATACATATTTCAGGACAGTATATTTCTTCTTTCCTGTGTTTTCACCAAATATTACCTTTAAGCACCCTGAAATGGAATCCCAGGGGATAAAAAATGTAAGAAACAAGGGATTTCCTAGAGGTGTTCAGAAGCCTGAATAGTGCTGCAGGTACCTGAACATTTGTTTGTGATACTAAAGTTTTTGTGTTCTCATTGTGTCTGCATATCTTGTGAACTGTTATTTGTAAGGGTTGTAGAATTGAATTTTCTCAAGTAGCTTATTCAATACTTGTATAAAATCCCTATTGCTGATCACTAATAAGTTTCAAGAAAATCCTAAGAGAAGCCATCTTTCATTTGGGAATATTCTGTGGGTTTTTCATAGTTCCCAGGCCACAAGGCATGGGGGTTTATCCCCATTCTTTCCTTGGTAGACTCAGGATGATAAGACAACATCAATTATTCTGATCGAGTCAGGATGAACTTTCATTTTATGTAAAAAAGAACCAGAAAAAAATAAAGGGAAACAGAAAAGATAAACATAGTACATAGGGAAAAAAAGTGGAAGATGTATAGAAGGATGTTTTCTAGAAGAGCTTTCCAGATAATACAAGGAGTAGTAAAACAAGAAGGCTGAGAGGAAAATGAGTGAAGAAATTATGTTCTGCACTTGGGAATCAGTGTACTACTTTGCAGGTGGAGACATCTGGAAGGAAAAGAGTCTTCTGTGCCTTACATGCTAACCTGGAGATATTTTATTCTATTCTACCAAGCAATGTCAAGTGTCTCTTGGAAACCTAAATAGATTATGTCTACCACATCAGCCCTATCTACTCCCTGCATTCTCCTTTTGATAAGACAGAGATTTATGTTCTTATTCTTCTCTGATAGGTGCATCAATCTCTGCTGTCAGGTTGCCTGTCCAAATAACAAACCTGCATATCACAGAACTGTTTTAAATGTAATGTTGATAGATGTTGTTTGTGTGCACTTGGCCTCAACTTACAGTCACTTCCCTGCAAATTGTAACCTTCTCAAGAAGGTATTTTCTATCTTTTCAACGTTCTCACCATTCAGAATTAATTATGGTCATAGAGTCATTACTTGGGACATTTGTAGGAATTCTGTGCTTCTGTGTCACTAGACTTATTCCCTAAGTTGCTTGCAGTACCCAATTCCAGTCTCATTCTGGCTTCATAAAACATGGTTTGAGTTTTGGGGACAGATGAGTTGCCAACACTGAACAAAACTGAATGTTTCTAGTGAAATCTCTGGTCTGATAAAGCATTGCAAATTGTTCTGCCTCTGTGACTGCTGCTGCTTGCCAGCACCCACCCACACCCTCTGATAACCTTTCAGAGACCTTGTGCTGTCTCAGCTCAAGGTGAAGCTTCCTGCTTCTCCCTCCTGCCTACAACGCCCGCCTACTTCCACCTTTCATCTACTCCCAGGTAAATACCATCCAAATATGTCCAAATACCATCTCTTTCTTCCAATTCATACCCTGCTCTTCTTGTGTTTTTTCCCCACAGAAGCAGTGAACAGCAGCTAGACCTTGACCAAGTAGCTGGCCTTAGCTGGTTCAGTCAATGGCAAAATCCTGAGTCCTTCCAATATATTAGTTCATTTCCTGCTCTCATGGTCATATAGCAAGGAAATCGCCCAGGATGACAAAGGGCAAGTTATAATCTCTCTTAAATGTTGCTGCACTGGCTTCTTTTATAGGACATATAGAAATATGCTTATAAACAGCAAAAATAAAGAAAATTATATAAATAAAGTCAGAACATTTTTCTATGCAACTAATGAATTATTTACTGGCTAACACTGCACCATTATTAAAACTCTTGGATTGTGGGTTTTTTTTTTTTTTTTCATTTCAAAAATATTATTCTCCTACAGGTTTTGCATTCCTAATTCACCTCCCTCATAACTCCAAGAGAAGTGATTTCACACACTGCTCAGCACACTGCGTAAGAACTGTTAATTTCTTGCGTAAGCTACAGACACCTTTGTCTGTTTCTCAGTTTCAGGTCTGTTGAAATGCTCAGTTTGCAAAGCTGGTATTTTACTAGTAATCTGTCATTATATAGTCACAGAAGGCCTGTTGTAATGCACCATTTATGAGTTGGCTCTTTTCCTCCATACCCTCATATATCCTTACAACATCTATAGATGCTCAGTCTCTATCAAATACAACAGTATCTTCTATATGTTATTAGTGGCATTTTAAATTCCTTTTCCCTCAAATATTTCAGAATTATCAGATTAAAGATCACATGTGGGATCAATATTTTTATATGACTGCAATTCCATGTAACTTTTTAAAAGCTATTTGAACAGTGTTTATGAATATTATATCTTATTGATATCTACTAAATATGTAATACTTTCCCCTGCTGTTATCCCAGGAAAGTCAGTAGAAAACTTATAAGAGTTCAAAGTAAATCTTTAGACCAAATTTTAAAAACTATGGCATTATCTTTAAAATTGTTTAACAATGGCCATGACAGAATGAGGATGGCCTCAATTCTAATGTAAACAGAATCAAGCAATGGAAGTACTACTAGTGTTTCTTGTAAAAAATCTTGTTTATATTTTCAGGAATGGCTGCATTCCAGTTTCTAGCAGAATGAAGTTAAATTTTTGCCAAAGGAATCTGATGGAAGAATTCTGTGTATACCGGTGATACAAACATGGCAAGGATTTCTTATCAGTCTGAATAACTAACTCATAAACATTACAATACTGAACATGACTGGAAAATTTCCAATTAAAAATATTAATTTATTTATTTATTCATACAACATGTAAAACCATCAAGAGAATTGTTTCAAACTCTAGGTAATGACATTTAGCTTTTCTCAGATTTGGGTGAAAAATCAAAATGCTAAATCATTCATGTTAAATGGAATCTTGGAAAACATACATTTTAAATTAAAAATTCAGACTTAAAACTCAATTTTTATATTTCAGTCTGTCTCATTCCATTTCGTTAATTCAAATATCAAATTAACTAACTCAAGTGTTATACACTATGAAAAAATTAAGTTGATCAAAATTATCCCTTTTCTGAATATAGTTTCAATTCATAACATTCTTTCCAGCTATATATTTTCAATGAAGCAATCAGATATTTTTTATTGCATACTGAATATGTAATTTTTTGAAGGCATGATACTTACAATGAATATCCTATGTCACTTTTCTCAGGGTTTAAGAAATCAGCAGTCCTGTTAAATTTTTTAGTTTGAAGGTTAAATATTACCTCATTTTTGAGAAAGTAAATCCTTAATTCCTGAAATTAAGGGTCTTTTGAAGAAGATTTTAAAACATGTAAAATGTAGATGTCCAATCACAATGAATTCCAGGATACTTGACAATTTTTTTTTTTTTTTTTTTTAAGTTAAATAAGAATTTAGCAGCATAACTAGTATAGTGGATAGCATAGAACTGTGTTTTGGTGCTGTGTTACGGATTGTTATATTGCATTATCGTACTTCTGAAAGACTCTAGTTTCTTTACAATTCCTTGGCCAATACTGAACATTTAGTTTTTTCTTTCTCTTCCTTCATGTATTTATGATTACAAAATCTAGTCAGAGAGATCAAAGAGTGGATTCTAAAGGTTAAATACATTATTATTTAAACAATGACCACAGGTTCTAATAAAATAAGGAGATTGATCATGCAAATATTTTTACAATCCATGAAAAACAAAACAACAAAAGAAAATACCCAAAACCAACAAAGCCAACAAACAGAAGCCGCATACAAGTCTAATGTTACTATGAATTTAATCAGTATCTGGAAAGAATAATGGAAGGAAACAACTATTTCATCAAAAACTTCAGTCGCATAACTCAAGAAAAAATTTTATGCCAGGTCCTCAGGTAGTGGGTATTATGGTCGTGTTACCTTCCTGAAAATTTGGGAATGGTTGTTCATATGGGTATCACAGTAAGTTTCACCGAGTGAGGATCTGTCTACTGAATAGGGCAAATACATGTATTTTGAGAACATTCATTGACCTGCTTGACTTGATCAATTTTATTCCAGGACTTCTTGTTTTATGTCAGATTCATCTGTAAAGTGAAGGCTTATGCAACGTGAACCACCTGTTATCAATCAAGGAGTGCACATCATCAGTGACTGCGCTTCTTTGAAGTGCTGGAAGAAACAGAAACATTTGTCATGTTCTCAAGGTGGTTTCTGAACCTTTCAATCTTATATCTAGATTACAGCCAATACTTCTTTCACAAGCCCTTCCATAGATTGTGAAATCAGCAGTTTAAAAATACATTCTCAGCACAGGAAGCACAGAGGAAGCAGGACAGATAATCAATCTTCAGACTCCCATGGAACCTGCTAACAGGCTTTTATTTCTGTACTCCATCCAAACGATTAGACTGCTTTGTAAAACATCTTCAGTGTCTCCCTCTCAGCCTTTCATTCTGTGTGCTTTAGCCCTTTTCCCTCTCTCTGCTATATTGCTATATGTTGCTGATATTTTCTTTTTAATTATTTTTGTAAAATGTCCATGACTACATTTTTGCTCAGCTAAGCACAATCTTCAGTGAGATCACAGCTACTTATAACACTTGAAAGATACATTCAGCATGGCATCTTTGGAAAAAAAAGAAAATCTAAATGCACTAATGGTTTTTTTTTTTTTTTTTTTTGCTGTTTTGGAAATTCGGCCAGAAAGAAAATAGAACAATGTCTGTTATACCTGTCATTAAGTATATGTGAAAGACAAGGATCATGCTATCACAGAACTAAATAAGTTAATATTATCTTCTCATGCTAGTGATACCTTGTTCATTGGTAAGTAGAAACTGATATTTATTGTGCAGTGGTTTCAATTCCACCAGCATCTTACCCACTCCTGAATGCATGGCTTGATTTACAAGTATTGTTCTACCTTCTTACACTGTGCTCTCACTTTGTTTTTTGTTGCTTTCAGCCATTTCCCTCAGCTCCTGTAATAACCTTGATCTCTTCCAGTCACTTCGTTAGGCTCCTCTAGTAGCCATCCTCATAGTGAGCTCTTGACAGCACTCATCAGTTCTGGATGTTTCAATTAATTGAACCAGCACCAATCTCCTGCCTGCCTCTGTTAGCTCCTTTTGCCAATACTTCAAAACCTCCAGCAAAGCAATACTGTGGGATGGCAATGGCTCAATCACCTCAACACAGTGAGACTAGGCTGGTAGCTTAAGCAAAAATTTTAGTCAGAAATATCCTGCCTTGTCCTCCTGCTCCAAATTAAATTTTCAGCTCTGTTTCTAGGGATGTGAAATTACATAGAAATCCCAAAAGATTGGTGAATTAGTAGTTTTTTGTTTTGGTTTGGTTTGGTTTTTTTTTCCTTATTGTTAGTAGGGCTATGTTTTTTCCTGGACTGATGAGCTCATGAGGCAGTGAATTCAGAGGCTTTAAAAACAATGTACAGTCCTTTCTAGTTGTCTTCTCATGCATTTGGTATCAACATATGTGTGTGTGTGTTTATGCGTGTGTGTGCATGCATGCCTCTCTGGTGTGACCTGAAATGTCTAAGCATGCTAAGTGAATTGTTCCACCCAATTATTTAATAGTCAAATATTATCTAGGTAACAATCAAAAGTAATATTTGCATGTTTTTTATCAAAATTCAAGTGAAATAAAAAGGAGGAAATACTCTTTGCTGTAAGCTTCTCCACTGGAGTATGTATTTGCTAATAAGTGCTTTAAAATTATTACTTGTATACTTCCACATTAATTTAGTATTTCTACACTTTTAACCATATCAAATAATTTGAGCTGTGGCCCAATGCAAATCAAATCCAGTCTTCTGCAGCTGTTCAGTAAGATATCACCAAGTTTTAATTCAAGGCAGTTACCTCTAATTAGAGAAGAATTAAACCTTAAAGTAATTGAACATTGAATACTGTTATTGGGAAGCTAAATGCATAGTGCACAAACCTGCTTCTACATCTACAGCAGAGAAAGACACTAAGATATTGAAGTGAATATTGATAAATAGTTTTTTGCAGAAAAAAGAGCAGTCTTATCTAAACTATTCTGTAACCATTTTTGGTGCTATCTCAGAACTGGCTCACCTTGAAACCACACATATATCTATAGTTCCATGAAGTGTCAGAACCAGACATTTCTTTATACCTATCTTGTAAAATTGAATTTGGTCGAAATACTCATCCTCAAATTCAAAGATCAGAGATTCAAGATCTGATCTGACCTTTGGATGCAATCAGGCATTTGTCAAGGCATTTTTATGGATGTCATTCTCATTATGCTGGGAATAATTTGTAGGTTTGAGCTAAATCCTAACCAATCTATCTAGGATATGTCACTTTCAATAGAGCCAGTGAGAGCTGGGTAAGTTAGTCCAAAAGAAGAATTAGAGTTCTAGTTGCATTGTGTTATTTTTTTTTTCATATTGTATTTCATGTAACTTATTTTTATATTGGGTTTTGTGTTACAATGGTTTGTTCTGTACTCCCCTGTTCCCCTGGAAAGTGTTTTATTCCAAGGTTTGTCCCTACCCCTCTTCCCTGTCACTCCTCCCAGTCCCCTCTTACGGGCCCTGTCTGTCATTCGGTTGTTCCTCCCAGCTTCTGGAGAGTTCAGATAAGGACGTCAAATGATAGGGCAGGAGCCGAGGAGGTTCTTCCCTTTATGTTCTCATTGGTTTCTTTAAATGTCCCTCCAACCCTGTTCCACTCCCCCCTTATCCCTCACTGGGTGTTGGCTTGTCCCCTCCCTTAGTCCCTCCCCTGTATATAAGCCCAGGACAGGACGCCTGGGCGGGGCTTGCCCAGAGCAGCTGAACTGAGGCAGGCATCTGACCAGGATGGAATAAAGACTGGAATAAAGACCTTGGACTTTGCCCTCTGACCAAGTCTGACTCCTTTCCCCCGCCATTGACGCGGTCTCTCTCATGAAAAGGGGAAAAGCCCCTTCACTACTCCCCTGGTTTCTAGGACCCAGGGGAGTTTTCCTGTCTTGTCACAGTCTCAAGCTAGCTTGGGCAAAACGGAGCCAGCGGCTCCGATAGAAACAAGCTACAGGAAAGGTTTTGATACCTTTTATTTCTTTTATTTTTTTCTTTCTTCTTGCTAGCAAGCAGAACTGCTATGTAAGGTAATATGGTGCAATTGAGTGCATTTTACATTTGAATAGGGAACAGCAATTTTGCTGTGTGTGATAGTTGTCTTACTGTAAAATGTGTTGCTTCCCTAGAGGAATCTGGATCTCACAAACAATGGAGCTGAGGGCCTTTTATGTAGTTTATAACTTATTGTCAGGGAAGGAATGATCCAATTAGTAAGTGATTAATCACAGATTCCTTCAGGTCTCAAACTGTGTGTTGGAATTTTATGGAATAAAAGAGTATTTCATGCACATGTATGCACCTAACGAGTAATAGCCACCTGGGATTGAGAACTACATTTAAAAAAAAATAACAACAGGGGCAGCAGAACAAAGTACTAATCACTTGACTAATTTCTGTTGTCACTGAGAAACCTTTGCCAGACAATCATAATTATAGTGGCATTAAAATTAATTAATATTTAATTGTAAGCGAACAGCAAAAAAAAGAAAAAAACCACCTCAGAATTTCCATCCTTACCATTTTTTGGCCATTTCAGCAGCAATTTCAGTAAATTTTGCTGTACAGAATTTAATTCTGAGATATGAGACATAAGAAAATGTGCATAATTTCAATGATTTAAAGTGTTACAATGCTAATTTTTATAGAAAACTAATTAACATGCAAAGTGAAATATTTTATTTTGTAAAAAATCCCATTGTCCATACTAAACACAAAATAAAATACAAAATAGTCATATTTTTATTTTGTGAGTGTACAAATACTTGTAACATATACATTTCAACATGATCTATCAAACTACTTTATATGGGCCTGTTATTATATATTTTCCAGTTTTCAATTTTTCAGTCTGCCAGTTTTTATTGTTTCCAGGCTAAATGATCATGAGTAAATTTCAGATAAGGAGTAACCTTATGATGCTTAATTTTGACAGTGAGGTGGAACACAACAATGGAATTTTGATGAAGTAGATGATGCAATACAATGGAAAACCACTTTTCAGTGCTGAACCATAACCCCCAAATCTTTTCAGTTTTGCAATAAAATATTAATGGATATTCAATACAGAAGAAATGGAAGTGTGAAAAATTGCTAAATCCAAAATTTAAAATATTCATTTTCATGTGAACAAACAGAATAAATCTCCATAATTTTTAGGTGGTTTGCAGCTTAAATTAGTAGAACAGTACCTTTGAGTACCCTAGTAAGAGACTGAAAAAGGAACACTTTAAAATAAGTGTGGAATCTTCATGTGTGCTTCTTAAAATCATGTTTCGTAAATTGCTTGTTTAAACAATGAATCTTGGTGTACTGCTTGTAGTTTAGCTGCAAGGCTGACCTAGGCACCCTGGGTTCCCTTTGTAGGCAAGAGAGGAAACTGGGATTGCATTAACATGACTCTTTCTATCCCAAAGCAGACAGCTAAAATACGTGGACTAAAAGCTTACATTTCTCATGTTCAGTATAGCATTGTAGATCCATCAGATAAATGCTTGTTCTGGCATGATCTGCCTTCAGTAAGCCAATGAAAAAAAAGTATTCCTTCCTTTGGGAGTCAGTCTTTGTGGTCCCGTCTGTAGTTATCTTCCACAGGTGCTATATGGCAGAAAACACCATGAGACTTGAAGATTTCACAAATCATGTAATTTCTGAAATGCTGGTTGCTCTATCTTTATTTATATTTCTTCTCTAGCTGATTTTCAAACAATAAAAATCACTAGACTGATTTATCTGTGTTCTGCACTCACAGTTAAACAACACAGACAGCTATTTTACCAGGAAACTCAACCACAGAGAGCCCTACTGTCCTTCATGGTAACTGCCAACAGATTTTAAAAGTGTTTTTCTAAAAGAATTAGATGATGAATAAAAGGCAGCTCAACACTTGTTTGCTGAATAACGGAAGAACTTATAGTTTTGCTGAATTTATTCTGACGGCCTGGATAAACAGGAAAAATTCTCAGAGCAAAAAACCCCTGACTTTTCATGTTGATGGTGTATGGACCTCTTTTCATTTTTCATCTATCTCTTATTTTTAGAGAGACGGTAGGTAAGTGCATCAAGGCAATTCTTCTAGACTTCTCAGAATTTATTCAAATATAATAAAATTATTTCTTAATATTTTTGCTTTTTGGGAAACTGCTAGAGATGTTTAAGTACCCTTTTAAACATTACCAGAAGAAAATAACTAAGTTTTGACTCTGAAATTTTCTATTTTTTAGTGTTATGGAGAAACACATTGGATATTTAGTAGTGACGTCAGAACACAAGCCGTTCCTAAGTGTAGGTCTGTGAGATTCTCTTTTTTTCCAGTGATCTAGCTAAATTTTTAATTTGGTCTAGGGACACTTCGTTACTTTTACTGAGTTTTATTTCAGTTACCATTGAAAAAAAAAATACTAGTTTGTCAGTCCTTATTTGTTCCAACTTGATTCACTACCACCTCTAACTTAAATGAAACTGAGAAGGTGCATCAAGAGAAAGCAAAAGCGCTAGAGGATTTATACAGCATTTGAATGAGTTCTGTGAAACTCAATTTAGACAAGACAGAGGTAACACCCTTTTTCTGATGACTGAGTAGGAATTATTCTTCCTATTTCTCCTGAAAAACCTGTGTACATTGTTGAGGACTGTGGTAATGGGCATTTAGATGAGGTACAAGTCATGCCAGTATTTCTGTTGCATGGACTGATCTGAATTAGCCAGGACGTAGAGGCAAGCATTCCTCCTTTATGTTGTGAACTGTAATGCTGAATCTTTTGAATATCAGCTTTAGTTTATTGATATATAATTTCTATTAACCAGTACCTTAAAATCAAGAGGAAAATACACCTGATCAAAAATGCAGATGGTTGCTTTGTTTATAGTATGATTTAGATCCATATTCCACAGTCTAGACTGGTGTTCAGTTGATTTCTGGGAACCTATATACTCTGCAAAAGTGTTTTCATTCACGGTGTGAATGAACTTGACCTTGTAGACAATTAGGGCTTGTTACAAAACCCTTTCTGTTACAAAACTTTCTTGCTTAAGCCTTTTTTCTTTTTTTTGTCTGAGAAAGTTTTAAAGCCTTCAGATGAGAAAATTTTCGTTGTGTCAGTGACACAGTCTTGGTCATACTGAGACATTGAAAGAGGAGAAAAATTGTGTTTTGGGAGAAATCATTGAATATAATTATTAGCTTTATTATTAATTTTTGTAAGGTGTTATGAACTTTTGTAGGAATTTAATATCATGGGTTGTAGTGCAGGAATGTTTTCTTAATGTGGTGAATTAAATAGACTTGGCCTCTTTCTTCCTGCTTTAGAGCTTCTGCCTTCACACAGATTAAGTATCTTTCACAAAGCTTTAACATGAAACTATCATGCTGTGCCCTGATCCTGGTGTGAGTCCTATGTGGTACAGATAACCCAGACAGTGGATGGATGCAGGGTTTGTGTTTCTCATACAGTTTCCCATTGTTTTTTGTCTGTGTCATTTAGGTAGAATTCATATCTAGGTACATTATTCACTTAGATCATGTTATCATGTAATTTATCTTTCAATTTATTCAAGGATAAAAAATTGAAATCATACAAGCAGGCCTTCCACACAGTCCCAGGTTCCTTTAAAGATGAAATTAATACGGCTGACTCAATTGAAATAGTTTTCAGCATTTTGTTGCTCTAACTTTTAGAAAGACAGCAAAACAGAGAATGGAAGAAAGGGGAAGCTGTGACTTGAACCTCAAAGTAATGTCACTTAAAAGCTTCTGTTTTCATGAGCTGTGTGAAATAAAAAAGCATTCCAGAATGTGGATGGTAGCTCAGAAAGTTATTTGAAATTCTTTTCTTGACTATCTGGGAAAGTATAAGCAGAGAGAAACAGAGCATCATTTTAGTCCCCAAAAAAACATTTAATTACTCCTTTGTTATTTAATATTAGAATTGCACAAACTGATTCAGATAATTTTAATTAATTTCTCCAGTCAGGATTTTGAGTGGTGACTCCAAACTTACCTGACATTAGAAGAGGAATTTGACAGTGAAATTAAGTCTAAGTGAGTAAGTTACAGCAGCCTTGAGACAAAAGTGAATTCCACGCTGCTAAATAATGTAAGTTTATAAACCTGTTTATTTTGGCTTAGTGGAAAAGTACATTGAAATACTTCCCTTGATAAATATTTGAGGCACCCATCATCTTATCTAAAAGCAGAAAAAGCAAAATAATATAATTTTTACTCACTTTCTGTTCTGCATTTTTGAAAATATTTTTATGCAGCAGAAGTCTACAGCACCTTGAGTGTGGAACTCGGTGCTTGTTTAAAGCAGACTGAAGATCTGCAGAACAGCTCTGTAACATGAATTTCCACAGTCAGCTCAGGTAGTCAGTAAACAGGACTACAATGCTACTTCTCTTTTTTCCTCTTCAGATCTGAATTATTTTCTTTGTGTTTAAGTTACCAAGATAACTTATGTAAATTCTATACTCTATGTGGAAATGCATCTTCTTCCTTTCCCTTTTTTTTCCCCCAGTTATTCCTCATATGATTAAGTGGTTTTTGAAAGAAAATGCCTCTGTACAGAAATAGATTGGTGTATTTTCATCTCTAGAGTAGGAGACAGTTTGTGCTGAAGGAAATCTGGAAATACTGCCCTTAAAGGATTACAGAACAGTGTCATTCAGGCTCATGTAACATCGTGCATATTAATAAATATGCAAATGAGTTCTGCTTCATATTTAGTGATCATATCCCTGTGTTAACAACAAAAAAATGTAGCTTTAAAAATATTTTCAAATGCGGCTCTTCTGACCTAAATTATAGATAGTTAGAAAGGTGACCTGCATTCTTCACTCAAACTTCAAAGAAATGGCATTCAGGACTCAAACTAATGCCCCAAAAGAACAAAAAACTCATACACATTCCTCCAAAGACTACTTAATTTAGAAATAAAAAGGAAAACAATCCTATAATAACAATAACAACAACCACTTAAATAGCAATAATAATGGTAATAGTAATAATCCTCCCTAAGTCCCAGCAAAATATACTGTCAAAATCCAGCAATGCAAATAACACCCTTTTACATTGTGGTAAATAAACACAGGTCAATTCTTTGTGAAAGTACAACATTTTCAGTTGTTCTAAAGTACATACGGTATGCATATATAAAAATCTACTCCTGTCTCACCAGTCTGAAGCAATCCCTTTTTGAAATAGACATCCATCAATCAATTAATCAATCAACATCATCATCTAAAAGCAAAACCCTGGAAAATGAAAAGATTTTTTGCATGTAACCAACATCAAATGTTGATGAATTAAGAGGAAATGTGAGTTCAGACTGAGAATTTTACCTTTGGTCAGTGATCTTCATTTAATCCAGACCTTCTTCAGTAATTAGGTCTCTTCTGTGACCTGTCATTGGTGGAAAAATTAGTTCTAAAAAAGCAGTATTCAAACTGTTTTGTAAAAGATCAAAGCCAAATCTATAAATCTACCCTTGAAACGGAACACTAAACATTGTGGATGAAGTAACAAGGTTACAAAGTACATATTTTAGAAGAAAGCACCACTCGGGCAATTTTTGAATGGTTTTGAAGTACACAGCTTGATAAAGGGACAGAAGTGCAAATGATGGAGTCAAGAAAAAGGCTGAAACCTTGACAAGCTGCTTGGTGAATGTTTTAAGAGTTTCAACCTGAGTTCTGGACAGCAATCAACCAGACTATACAGCATCAGCTAGTCAGGAAAAAACCTACAGATCACCTCAGACAAGGGAGCTGTAATAGCTTCTGCTATTTCTTCTTTTTGCTTTCCTTATTTCTGCAAATCAGTTTTCAAATGTACTGAATCTTCACTCCCTACTTTTATCTTAATATATGAAACATGTCTTTTCATGTGGAATATTGTGGGCACTAAAAGCAGCTGACATAACACAAGCTGTGTTTATGCAAGCCAGAGTTTCCAAAGTGGGGGTGGCAAAACTTCCTTTTGAGAAAGTTACCTGAGACCTCACGAATCGTACCCAGTTTTGTCTGTTAGTTGGCCTGAGCCCAAGGCAAGCCAGGGACAAAACTCAAGTTAGCTGAATAGACTTTCAGGTTCTGGTGGCTGGTAAAGTCCCTGAATTCTCTTCAGTTTGCTTGGCTATCACATGCAGGGCTTCATACTGAGAGCAATTTTTCTTCTTAAGCTAATGCAGGAAGAAGACAAATTTTACATGCTTATACAGCCACTTGAAGCTTGCCATGCTGGGTTAAGATACTGGAGCTCCTACATGCCAACATTTTTTCTGTAAGGGGCTTCAACCTGCTCCTGAGTATGAGGCACAATTTTAGTGTCTGCACTGCAATATTACCCAGTTCAATAAAAATTTCAAGTGACAATGCTTCCAGCTGTTTGATTCTGGGGTGTAGTTATCTGAATAAATGTTTACCCTGAGCTATCATGCAATCATCAAATAAAGGCTTATTGCATGTGTAAAGGTTCTTGTATGCAGTTATTGGCAGGTGTAGTTTTGTATTTGCAAAAGTAAAGGCCCTAAATTACATGATTAATTATCTTAGTCACAGCACAGGCTTGTGCTAACCTGGGATATTTTCTATCCTTAATAAGACACTTTCAAACCTGTCCCTTTTCACCTAAATTCATATTCATCCTGTGTCTATTCAAACAGCCTGATTTTGTTTCACTGCTTCTGTCTTAACTGCCTGAAGCCACAGCCAAACAGAGTTTAACCCTGCGCCATCTTCCTACATAGCATATATCAGGAAAGTAGTTCACAGGCACAAACAGCAAAGAGGCAAGAAACTAACATCACTAATTACAGCTTTTAAAAACAACTGTAGCGTGCTTGCTAATAAGATCTTCATTTCTCTTGGCCAACATGCCAAGCAGCTTGAACTTTTAGACCTAATTTGACTAAGCAACAAATCACGCAATATTTAATTATTCATCCAATGAATATCTTTATTTCCCTGATTGAACCCATAGATATGAAGGAGGAAAAACCCAAATAAACTTATTTTCATGATGAACAGAATTGTTTTCAAAGAGAATTATTTCCTTGAGTCATCAGTAGAACTTTAGTTTTTATGCCAGAATTACTCAACCCAAGACTGACTGCTTAAGAAACTATTTTTCTTGCCATTAAAAGGCAGATGCAATATGTTTTTAAAACTATCACTTTGGACTAATTAAATGGAATATTGGATTCACTTCATAATATCCCTCTGCAAGGTTTTTTTAATAGAACTTCTTCTCCTGTTCCAAAATGGCCAATTAGATAAGAGTGACAGCTGTTGGGGTGGCAGATGCCAGTACCAAACTGATGATAAAAATAATCACTTTTCCTTTTAGAACAAGACACATTTTCACATAGTGTGGTGGAAAAAAATGCAACAGATCAACTTGTGGTGGCAGACTGGCATTTCTTAGCCTTTTCAAACCCTTGCTTTAGTTTTGCTGATAGCATCTAGGGACCCAGAAAAGGTAGGCACAGAAAAAAATGAACATACCTGCCAGTATAGTTCTCAATCTAATTTGCAACCTATTCCTAGAATAAGAGGGGAAGGGAATGGAAAGGAGGGGGTGCTGCCAGTGCTGGCTCACATTCAGCCTGATGCTAGCCAGCACCCTCAGCTCTCTTTGTACAGGGCTGAAAAAGGACTGAAAAGACAATGAAAAAAAAGGCATGTTGGAGTCTTGACATACTCATAAGATACATAAGATATATTTCTGTGATTAGTAACCCCATGTAACAGTTCCAAAGCAAGTGGTGTGCCTGACCATGTTGTTCAGTCTCCCTGGGGGCAGTGGGGACCATGCCTGTGCTTCTCTCATGATGCAGTCTCACTGCTCACCCTCATTTGGAGCTGTCTCAGTTCACAGTTTTGTGGTTCCTCTGCCACGTTCTTGGAAGACTGAACTAGGTTTTCACCCTGCTAAAGACTTTCCTGAGAGTGCTCAGTCTGAAGTTTCTATACATTTCATGAAAATTTTTTACACAGTTTGACATTTTGTTTCAGCCAAAAAATAGCTTTTAATTCCTTGTTTGCCTTGAAGATTCATTTTTCAATGACCAAATAACTTCTTTCCAACTGTATCCATTATTTGACATTTTTTGCCCCCATGCTTAAGGGTATTAATACTATTTTGAAAGCCTGCATAATGAAATTGCTATGTGTGACTGAAACAGAGAGACTGATGATACGAGTCAGAAATAAAATCATCACATTACCTCCTAAAGCATTGGTTTATATTTTAACAAAAATCTTTGCTTTAACTTTGTCCTCTTCTGCATTATCATAGTACTACACTGGTCTTCCAGCAGACAGAGAAAATCAGGAGGTGACATTTTCAATATCAATTTAACATACACACATGTATCACTTAAGATACACATATCTATGTAAAGCAAAGAATGATACCAGAAACAGTAGAGTAAGACATTCACCTTCTGACTACCCACAGAACTTGCTGAACAGCTCATACTCTGACAATGAAACTCATTTATTTCTTATGAACAGGTGTTATTTGGAGAAAAAAAAGAAAACCTACATGATCAAAGGAACAATTTTGGCAAGTATGTGGATTGCCTTTTGCTTTGTTTATAAATGTTGGGCTACTGAACAACTTAATTAATGAAGTATAAAGCAAGTTCTGTCATGACAGCTTAAAGAACATATTTTACAGTTTGGTTAGATTTTCAGAATATGTTAATGCCTGGCTTCACTGCTACAAGGATTAAAGATTGATCCCATTTTTTTTTCATGCAAATGGTTGTGTTGTAATTATGGTCTTTTAGCCTTTCTGGCCTTCATCATATTTTAATTTATGTTATTCCTTTGCTTTAGAAAGCAACTCGATTTTATATTTGGGAACAGAACATAGAGGAAATTATCTAGTTGCTCCTCTGACAATATTACACTCTAATTTTTTTCAGCTTTAAAATTTATTGCTTGTTTATATCCATGAGCAATGAGTCTTTATATTATCTTGACAAGCTTATTTTTACATTTGTCAAAGTCCAAAGGAGTAGAAAAGATCACCATGGCAGGTGTTCTACCTTGGACCTTTCAAACAGACAAAGACAAAAAAAGGAGAACTCACATCTGTCCAAAATTTCTGTTACTGTCACATTGTTCTACTTTCTGAAAAAGGAAATTCTCAAAGGTCTTTTTATTGTTTCAAACTAGTGGCTGCTTATACTCAAATGAAATTTTCACAGCAGCAATATGCGTCTGTTGGCTAAATGCATCTTCTTTAATCAAAATAGAGACATTTCTTCCTGGTTTCAGATCAATGGGAAAATGTCAGCATTTCCAGTCAGCATATTAGACATTATGCAACATTTATGCCTTCATGTGCCTTTCTCTAAGAATTGTTATATATGCTGTTTAGCATAAGAACTCTGAGGTAACAGGTCAGTCATATAAAACAGAGTCAAAGACTAGGCAAAAAATTTGACAAATTTGCTGATAAGAGAAATATCTTGTGTATGAATAAACTCCAACACTGAAGACAGGTGCTTGAAGAACGCTGACATCTGCCACTGAAGTCTAAGAAAGCTGAAAGAAAAACTGGGGTCTGGGTCTTAAAAAATCCACTGTTGACTGCATATCCACTTTTCCAGTTTTTTGGTTTTTGGTTTTTTTTAATAGCCTTAAATTACCTTAAATGCAACTTAAAACATTTTCTGAAGTTTTAGAAATCTTCAGCTTTGGAAATCATTGCTGGATCTCTAAAAACACTCTAACTGTTTGCATCCTTTGGTCTCAGGAGAGATGTTTGCATCATTACTATGTGCTGCAACAGTTAGAAAATGGGATGATTTTTACCATCATCATGAATACTCCACATAATTGGGGCTTAATCATCAAGGCCCCAAGGGTAGCATAATGGTACTTAATTAGGACAGTAGTGTCATCAGGCAAAGGTTGCTCTGTAATTAAAGCACAGAACTATGTAAATCACTTCATCACTCTCTCCCTCTCTTTTAAGAAGTGAAAGGTACTTTCTATGTGGGCAGATAGTGACAGGGCAAATGGTTTTAAGCTGAAAGAAGATAGGTTTAGATTAGATACTAAGGAAGGAATTTTTTACTGAGGATGGTGAAGCACTGGAACAGGCTGCTAGGGAAGCTGTGGATGCCTCTAGCAGCCCCATATTAGTTGGGACCCTGAGTAACCTGACCTAGAGAATGATATCCCTGTCCACAGAAAGATTGGAACTTGGTGATCTTTGAGGTTTCTTCCAACACAAGCGATTCCATGATTCTATGAGTCTAGGATTATAAAAACAAGGAAAGAATCAGCCATCCATTCCTGTCTTTGGCTTCAGAAGTAACTTCTTATGTTAGTAACAAAAGAAAGAAAAGATGAAGTTTTAAAAATCTTACTGTGTGGTATACCGAGGGCTAGCAGGTTCTGTATTAATTTAACAGTCTGGTTACATACCATCAGTTTTTAGATTCACCTTGATCTCTGGGGTCTCTGGATAGTCAGTGTCTTATTCATCCTTGATGGTGGGACATGGAAATACCCTCTTTAAGAGGATTTAAGAAGATTGTTTCTGCTGCACCATATATCTCAAAACAAAATCTTGGAGGCTGAGATTCTAACTCCTGTTCCAGGTAACATCCCTCAGAAATGTCTTTTAATGAAGAATTTTTGGGGAAAAAGAGAGAATTATTGTATACAGTTTTCCAAGAACAATGAATGAAAGACGGTGTAAGGAGGTGTTCATAATTTACATATTTGTGGTGGAGTGCCTGTGTGAGAATAAACAGTGCAGAAAAGGAGAAGAGTCTCAATGTGTTGTGAACAGTTGTTCTCTCTAAACTAAAAGAGTTTATACCTAGCTTCTGGGAAGGGCAAGATCCCATACATTTTCTTCTGCTGACTATTTTGCTAAATAGGAACAATGACATCTTCCTACGAAGCAAAAGAACTTTTCTCCCAGTAAGAACCCTTGATAATAACAAGTGCCATCCACATATTTTCTCAACATTAAATACTGCGTTTGGGTTTTGGTGGTGTTGTTTTTTATTTTTGTTTTTGTTTTAATCTGAAGGCAAATTATGGTTAACATTTTATAAAACTCAGAACACTTGTCAGTATGTGTTGCTCATTACAGACTCATTCTCCTAGTACCACTGGGTTGCCTGATGATAGCAATGCATAACCTCTCATAATTGTCTGTTTATAGCTAGGCTGAAAGTCTTTTTCTCATGGTGTAATTTATGGAGAGTGGCAGTCTCCTCTCTTCCCTGCTCTGAGCAACATTGCCAACAGCAATCTTTACACAACAATCCTTGTGGCTGGAATGTGCTTGTATGGAGAACATTACAGGAACAACTCTTCAATGCCAAAAAATCATCATGTAGCTTCAACAGATTCTATTCTGGGAAGAAATCAGTCCCCAGGGTATATTAACCAATGGAGAAGAGAAAAAAATTCTGGAAGACCTGTGTGATTGTTTAAATATTTCAGAGAAACAAGTGATGCAACTTGGCACCCAGAAAAAGATGTCTATTTTTTTGGTGGAGAGTTTATTTTGATTCACAAGATGGGGGTGGGGAAATTTATGTACAAAGACATAGATATTTCTCATATCTATTTCCAGTACAGCCCAGTGAACTTGCTGTTGGGAAAAAGGCTGAAAGTCTCCTAGATGTAAATCTTCCCAAGAAATATTTTGTATGATGAATCTTTCCATAGAAAAGTATTTTATATTAATATTATCAGAGCTCTAGGTGAGACTGCCCAGTAGATTCCATAGACATGCTTTAGTTCAGTAAAATCTGTGCTGACAATTTCACCTTTCTTCCAGTTCTTCCCTAAGCTCAACAGCAGAACATCAATGGTTTTTCAAGTACCTTCAGTGCATTTTTTAGTTTATAGTGGGATACCCAGCTTTGATACAAGTTACTGAATTCCTGAAGGTACAAAAGTAGTGATTCATAATGAATATGAATTGCAAACAATAGTAAATTGCACAAAAACATTGCTTTTCTAATCTCATTAAAATATGTTATGTTGCATTGCATTGTTTTCATATTGTATTTTATGTTACTTATTTTTATATTGGGTTTTGTGTTACAATGGTTTGTTCTGTACTCCCCTGTTCCCCTGGAAAGTGTTTTATTCCAAGGTTTGTCCCTACCCCACTTCCCTGTCACTCCTCCCAGTCCCCTCTTACGGGCCCTGTCTGTCATTCGGTTGTTCCTCCCAGCTTCTGGAGAGTTCAGATAAGGACATTAAATGATAGGGCAGGAGCCGAGGAGGTTCCTCCCTTTATGTTCCCATTGGTTTCTTTAAATGTCCCTCCAACCCTGTTCCACTCCCCCCTTATCCCTCACTGGGTGTTGGTTTGTCCCCTCCTTTAGCCCCTCCCCTGTATGTAAGTGGGACTTGAGGCCCGGGAGGGACTTGGCAAGAGCAGCTGAACTGAGACAGGCATCTGACCAGGACAGAAAAAAGACTGGAATAAAGATCTTGGACTTTGCCCTCTGACCAAGTCTGACTCCTTTCCCCCGCCATTGATGTGGTCTCTCTCGTGAAAAGGGGAAAAGCCCCTTCGCTGCTCCCCTGGTTTCTAGGACCCAGGGGAGTTTTCCTGTCTTGTCGCAGTCTCGAGCTAGCTTGGGCAAAATGGAGCCAGCAGCTCCAATAGAGACAAGCGGCAATGTTAGAAGATTTTGTGTACTAAGGCCTCTGATTTAAAATTTGCATGAAGTGCCTTACGTCATTTGCAAGCTCTCACAGCTCGGAGAAATATGTAAAGCCATTTTCTATGCTGTTAATGGTGATTATTTTAAAATAATCTTTTAAAATTTCAAACTTCTGTAAAAATACTTATTAATTTGACATGATGGGAAGAAAGTTGGCCTTTGCCAGGTTTTTAGACTTGTTCCTGGGAGGGCATACTGTCTCAACTGTAGGCTGTCACAAGTGTGATTGTCAGATGTCCATAAAAATAAATACTATATCAATCAGTATTCATATATATCAATGTCCATACCCACACACAAAAAAATCCATCCTCACCTGGAAATAGAAAAGCTGGAAAGCTTGGCTATGTTACCAGGAATTCCTGTACAAGGAGATTTCTTGGAGTGAAAAGCATCTCCAGCATTGTAAATGTCTGTAATAAGTTTAGGGGAATGAATGTGCTTTTAAGTTTCATGTTATTTTTGGAAGGAGGAGTGATTGATGAGTGAAAGGCCCAATTATTGCATACACAAAAAAGGTACTTTATAAATGTCCAGAATACTTTATAAATTATCTCTGCATGCTGATCTTGGATGTCTCATGTCCTTATGCAAATTTTAATGCTACGACAGTTAGTACTATATATTTCATTGCCTCAGATCTAAGGAGTTTGGAGTATTTTAATTTTTACATGCTAAGTTATTTTTGTGTAATTTTAAAATGCTTATATAATTCATTGCTGAGATGACATAATGAGGGTACCACTGATGACATGAAGATGCTGCATAAATATGATTAAAGGTTTATCAAACTATAGAAGTATCAGCTGTACTTGGTAGAAGTTCTAGACAGTTTGTGACAGAATTTTTTTTAAAAAAACTACAGGTATTGTTCTCCATAGATTTTTCACAAGTAAAAAAAAACTGTGTGAGAAACAGGTGTGTTTGGTATGATGCGCACCAGGGGAGAAAATGTGAATTAACAAATAACCTATTCAATTTCTATTTTAATTCATAAGAAGTAACACCAACATCCCATGACTATTCTTTTTGTGTAATAGTTTTTCATCTGAATGGCATTTGTGAACATCAGTATAATCTTTATAAGAACAATGAAATCTAAAAGCATACAAGAATAAACTAAGGTATTATTACAAACAAAAACTCACCTGGGAAATTGTTTAATTTCTTTTGTTTCTAGAGAATTTGTCTTTCCTCCTTTAAACTATTGTTTTTGGAGCCTGTGGACACTTACTAGGAAGTGGAATGTCAAGTGTCTCTGGTCATCTGACTTGGGGGTACAGTTTTTGGCATGCCTGGTTCTGATGGTGCCAAACTGAAAATTGTACAGTTTCCTATTAAATGCCAAAGTTTGTTTGTGCTCCTGCAAGAAAAACATTGGAATGGACTGCCCAGAGATGTGATGGGGCCACGGCTCCTCAAGGTGTTAAAGAAACAGCTGCATGTGACACTTAGTGTTATGGTTTAATTGAAAAGCTGGTGATTAGTCAAAGGTAGAATTTGATGACTAAAGAGATTTTTTCCAACCTAAAGGGTTGTGTGATACTGTGATTTTTCCTAGGATCTCTGACTGAAAAAAGACAGAGCTGAGACTGTAATATTTCAAGTGAAAACCATCACACATCTTTCATCTTAAAATAAGGATAATGGACTTGAAATTAAAATGCTTACATTTAAGTTGTAAACATGCAACCAGATTCAAATTAAACAAAATATAATATGTAGCGGGGATAATGGGATTATGTACCTAATAATCATAATGGTGCAAGCATGACTAACTTAGTCCACACATAGCTCAGGTAACACATAATAAATATCTGTGAACAACATTTACTGCCACTTGTCTATCTCCTTCTTCTAGAGAAAATTTTATTAATGCCAACAACGTCAGGAAAATAATGGCTCATTATTCTTCTACAAATACGGATTCAGAGATTCTTGTGAAACAAAGGGCTCATTTGCCTGTATCTCATCCAGGTTAGAAGGTTTTCTTTTAGCATACTTTTTTTGCTTAGCCTGCCCTGATGAACTGTCCAAATGTTTTCACTTCAAAAAGTGATTGTTGTTGGTTAGTTGGTGAGATCTCTTGCTAAGGGGAGTTCTGCTAGAGAAGATTCTCCAGGTCAACATTTTTCCCAGAACTTTAGAGTGAAAATTAGGAAAATTTATTTCAGGACAGTGATACTTACATTTTCTTTAATATTAAATACATACTGGTGCTATTCTATAATATTATATACAGAAATTTATTTCATGAAAATTAGAAAACAAGTTGTCTATGCTACTTTGAGGAGAGATATTTGGAGAAAGGAAAAAAAAAATAATCACACTGCAGATAAAGACAAGTCTTACTATTACTGGCAGCTATGTTAGTTCTGAAATGTAGGGATTGGACTCACTGATGTATGCAGCTCAGACAATAATATATATTTTTAGTCAATACAGTAAAATGCAACTTTCTCCTCTGGTAACCATATAAGTCTCTTAACTTATTGTTACTTCTATGCTATCCAAGTGAAATAGCATCAGGGTGAAAGCTAAGATAAAAATCCATCTGGATTCAGTCATTTATAAATCCAGTAAGCAGGAACAGCTTTGATAAAAAGAGCCATATTCCTACTGGCAACATTTTGTATTCTTCTACCATGAGCAAAGCTGAAGCTTATGAAATCTCTCAGTGTTTGTAATGCAGCCTGCATTCTCTAAAGGGTAAAGAGAAAAGAAAAAAGAGTTTACAAATTATTTTGTTTGATGTGTTCTTCTAAAAATACTTTTTCTGCCCCAAGATAGATTGGCAAGGGATAACACAAGACAAGGATTGTTTGTATTTCTTTGCTTTGATATTGTACTTGGTCTCCAGAAACAGCAGAGCCTGTGGATGTAGTTGAATATTTGCAGGCAGTGCAGCACCAAAGACCTACCTCACTCCCTCTCAGTCAGCAGAGATCTCTTCGATGTCACCAACAGGAAATGAATCAGATGCCACGTGAACTGAAGTGAAAAACAAGTAAAGGGACCATTAAACAATTGTTGCTTCTTGAATCTATAGTACCAGCTAGGCGTGGTCTCATTTCGAGGTAAAAAAAAACAAAACAACAAACCAAAAAACCAAACAAACAAACAAACAAACAAAAAACAAAAACAAAAAATTTAAAAAAATAAAATTAAATGTATCAAGAATATTAATAACCTCTAAGTAGGCTGATCAGAATTGCAGGGTATATTGCAGTTATACCACATTTAGATGGAAGGTTTGAACTTCTCTTGCAGATGCTGATATGGGTTAGATAAATGGACAGTGAGGAGGATAGGACATGCCTGAGCAGCTGGCCCCGAACAGAAGTGATCAGTAACACTATGTCCAGCTGCAGACAAGGCACTAGTGGGGTATCCTAGAGGTTGCTATGAAGGCCAATATTTCATTAACAATGTGGCTGGTGGGACAGTGTGGACCCTCAGGCAGTTTGCAGATGATACAAAATTGGAAAGAGAGATTGCTGCACCAGATGGATGTGCTGCCATTCAGAGGGACCTGGACAAGTTGGATAATTGGGTAGTTGTGACCCTGGTTTTTCTGAGTTTTTTAAAGCCTTTTGAATTTTCATAAAATGGAGTCAGACCTTTTAGCTACTGCACAATATTAGGAGCAGTTTCTACCTTTTTCCTCACAGATGTAACATAAACAAATCCTTTGTTTTTCATTCTCTGTCCTTTGTTTGCATATTTCTAACCTGAAAACAATTGTAACTGACAGTTGGTCTAGCCACTTGGCTGAAAGGTGAAAACCCCCAGAAGCCAATCTTCGGCCAGACTCACAAATGTATAAAAAGTAAGAAATAAACAAGGAGACTCTCTCTCCGCCCTGACTCAGCTTGAGCTGGATCGGAGAAAGTCCCTGCCCTGCAAAAAATCTCTCATCTCGTGTGATTGCTTTGCGTGTCAAGGTCACAGGTAGTCAGAAATTTTATGAAGTTCAACAAGAGAAATAATCAAGTCTTGAACCTGGGAGAAATAACTCCAAGCATAGTACAGACTCAGGGACAAACAGCTGGAAAACAGTTTGGAAATGTCACTCTGGCCTTGCTCCCAACACTCATTGCACTGTCCTTTTTAGCCAGCTTAGAACTCTGAACAATGATCTGAAAAGAAAATGTATTTTTTAGATTTAATTTTCATCTAGATTCAGCTCCTTCTTTAGCCAGCACAAAACCTAGTACAAGGGAAATTACACCAACAAGCAAAAGGAATAAAGAGGGAAAAAGTGAGATCAGAAACTTGTGTTGCATCTAAGTGACCATGTAATTATAGACCGAATGTGCAGACCATGTCAGAGAAAAATTCGCACATCATCTGCAAAAAAGGTATTATTCTTTCATACAAATTATAATAACATGAAATTATCTTTCCCACAGAATTCTTGACAGTGCTTCTTTAGTCAGATAGTTCTCTAGTGATAAGTTTTTCACTAAAGGATGATTTGAAATAGCTTATAGTTTTTCTAAGACAGAATGTCCTATGTCCTGTATTTATTTCAAGGCACATAAATAAAATGGGGCCATAATATTAAAATACATACATTTCATCTTGTCTTGTTTCCAGAGCCGTCAAAGTTCTAATTGGAGCATGCAAGAGTGCTGGGTTTTTCACTGAAGGTAAAATACTACCTGAATTTGTGCCAACAGAAACACAAATAAAATATTATCCCAAGAGATGTGGGCATTCGAGTGAAGATAAAAAAAAAGATAATGGTGCACATATAGTAAGAAGAAAGAGCCTGGTGTGGGTGTTTAGAAGTTAAAATGTATTATGAAAATATGTTGGACCAAAGAGTGCAGTATATGTACCCTAGCTTAAGGAGCCAAAATATATATATTTAAGTTTAATTTAGTCATTGTGCTTTCCCATCCCATCCCATGAAGAGAAGCAAAACTCTGGAGAGGTCAATAATCTCAATCCATGATGTTTGCCTAAAGAATCAGAGAATTTATGCTCTGGAAATACCTATTTCATTCCTGCCATGTAACAGATTTTTAACGTCTCTTTCTCATTCCCTGATTCCAAATCTATTTTCATAAGGAATAGCTAAACAAAACCTGCACATACAAGGGCAGCAGGAGGGAAATAGAAAACAAAAGGCAAATTTAGACAGTAGATGTCTCATCCATTGTGGCTCCTGGGATATGGAGGAGTTTAATACTGCAGTTTCACACTGCAGTTTCACAGTTAATTTCAAAAATAAAAAGAAAACCAATCCAGCAGAGTCCATTGTTACTAAGAGCAGCAGTTCTGAAGGCAATGATTAGAGTTTCCACTTAAATACGTTCAATAAGGTCTTCTGGTTTTTTATGAGTCTCCCATGAGAAAACCATATCTATGCTGAAAGGTTTTTCTGAAATCTAGACAGCAATCAACACAAGCCAGTAAAATGACACTCTGTGTCATCAAACATGCAGGGAAAGATTTTACAATATTGAGTTCAGTAAGTAAATCAAGCCTTACCCAGTTCAATCCATAAAATTAATCAGGCACAACCTACCCTATACAGCTTAAAACAATCTTAATTGCAAAGGTTTAAAAAAAATAAATACGTTTAAGCTGTTAACTATGTAACTACATGCTTGTATCAGTTTAAGAGTTTCATTAGCATAGTTTTAAACTTCATACAATTTCATTTTTTCAGACATCAAAATGAAAAAATCTCACTGAAGAAATGAGGAAAGATGACCATCCATCATGTAAAATTCCACTTTACTATTTACATCTCCTTAGGTTATGATTAAAATCAACTTTTGAAGGGTTGCTGTGAAGAAGTCCTCTGATTACTTCTGAAAATGGCTCAGTATGATTTATCATCTCCAGAAATATTGACAAAAATCTTGATTTGAAGATCAGATCCTAAGAAAATGGAGTCAATGTGTTCAAATAGCAAAGCCGGACAATGCCATTTTCATTAGAATGAACATTCCAAAAAGAAATGTTCCTCCTCTTACAGTTCCCAGTAGCTGCTGCAGATGAACTCCCTGCACCCAGAGGTGGCTACTATTCTGTCCCACCTTCCTAGTTTCTACATTTCCTTCCAACACTGTAGCAAAAGTATGCTGGCTGGAATTGTGACTGTCCTGTCAATGTATAGATTTCATAATAGATGAACTTTTGAATGGCTGGATGTTTGTTAATCACTCATCCACTATGGCAGATGAAAGGATGGAGTGGAGGTAGTCAGTATAGGGGAAGGAGAAGTTTTGTGAATGCTGAGAAAGTCAAGTATATGTCTGTCTGTCCATCACAGCTATTATTAATGCTGGGCCACATTGTCCCTATGCCGCCACCTATTTATTCATGGGAGCTAATTATTCATCGGTATTTGTTTTCACTATCAACTGTAAATATATTACACAACCAATAGACAAAACCATCATGTAATCAAGTAATGATCAGTCCCCCAGGTACAATTATCATTGTATGAAATTATCCTGCCATTGCTTTTTAATAGGCTGCCTAATTAAGGCAATATATCTTAATATATTGAATCCTTGTTGAGTCACAAAATAATTGATACATTGAATCCTTGTTAAATCACAAAATAATATCTCTGTAAGAAAAATGCAGAGGTTGTTAAGGATTATTTTGAGGCTGGTGAAGCTGTTTCTGACAGCTCCCAAATGAGCTCTAATATATTGTATAGCCACTATAAAATTTGCATCATATGCCTTGAGATTCCTATTTGCTAATAATATCTACATGCTTGCCTTTTTACAACAGTGCTTATTAATAGATAATGAAAGTTAGAAAGATGTAATAGAACATATTGCAAGCCCTAGAGGAACTTAAACTTTTCTCAACAAAATCAACAGCAATTGTGAAAGCACCTAATGGAAAAAAACAGGACATGGGAATCTGACTGATAAATCACTTTTAGCAGCTAGAAAGTTTCAGATGGATATTACTTTGTCAATAAACCAAGTTTTATACAGACTTAGCTAAAAGTCAGAAGTGTTTATGACATGTTATGACAGCACTTTTATGCCAAAGACTGCCTTCTCCTAATGAAACAATTTGAAAAAAATTGATTCCGGTACAAAAAACCCTTCAGATTGTAGTCACACAGTTGTATACCCTGGCTGACTGAGCATCTTCTGTGTACACTTACATATTACTAACCATTCCAGTGGTTCTTCTGAAGAATTGTCACAAATTCTATCCAATTACGAGAGGAAAACACAAAAAAGTTATATTCCATACCAAAAAGGTAAGGAATGAGAAATATGAAATATGAAATAAAATTGATCCAAATAAACATAGGAATTGTGACGTTAATTACTTTAGCACATATCCATAATTAGGTAGGCAAAAGTCCTGCATCATTATCGATCCATGCTCTTCTAATTTATTTCTTGTGTGTAATTTCCCTGCAGTCCAGTAAGTAACACAGCACCTGAAACGAATGATTTTTCCTTTTACTAGAGAGCATATTCCCTAGGTGAATTGATCCCTGAAGGGAAGTTATAACAAAGCCTGCCTCAGTGTTTTCTAGAAGTGCGTATGTAGATGCAGCATTTAACTTTGGAGCCAACGTAGCAAAACAAACAAACAAAGAAACCAACCAAAAATAATTAGAAAAGGAAATTTAGATTACCCTTGGGAACATAGTCCATAGAAAATCATTGTTCATACTCTGAATTGGGCATCATTCATAGCATACCATAAAATTGGTTTTCTTGGTCAGATTTTTCAGCATTATCCCATGCTATAAACCAAAGTCCTTGCAAATGTAATACTACAGAATGCAACAAATAAATATCTCCTGCAGCTTTACACAATTTTCAAGTCAGTGTAGGTCTGGTCCAAGGTGAGTTCAGGTGCATTTAACCTATCATAGGGTAAATAGAAACAGCAGGAGGAGTGTAAAAAAGTTGGTCCTTATATTAGATAAGCATGGTAACAGCACAAATAGGGATCTGGATTGCAGCAACAGCCCTGTAAGAGCTATTTGAAACCTACATGGCAGTGAGATTAAAACTGTAATCAGTCACACAGCAGAGGAAGAAAAAGAGAACAGATATTTTCCTCAATGTATTTTTTCTTGGTGATTTTTACTTGGTGATAGGATTTTAAGGCTACTCTGTGAAATTTCCTTTTCTAGCTACTGGAGAAGATTTCAAGGCTACTCTGTGAACTTTCCTTTTCTAGTTACTGAAGGCTACCAAAAAGCAATAAAAATATTTTTTCTCTTGGCCTAAAAAATGAATTACTTATTTTAGGGTCTCTGTCCTGAAAGAAAATTGAGCACTGATCCTTTGAAGCCCATGAATTAATTCTTTTAGATCTCTTTCACATTGAAAAAGATTTAAAGTGAAAATAATTTAATCTGGTGATTATTTGATTAAAAAAAAAAAAAAATCAAGACTATACTTCCTTAAAATCACCTGGTCAAATATATGTGCTTAATAATCAACATCATCTGTTCAGGAATTCATTTCTGATGGGGATTTCAGGTGTCTGCTAGTGGACAGCACAACCACACCTGAAAAATTTTGACCTGCAAAATTTAAAAAGCCAGGAATGGAGTATAAAAATTAATTTATTTATTTTACATATGAGTTTTTCATATTTATCAATATTATTGCTATAAGATTAGTAAAAGTTTACAATTTTTAGGAAAGGAAGAGTGCAGTCTTTGAAGGAAACGTTTTTACTGCAGATAAACCAAATGGGGTGGAGTGTGGTATTTCTTTAGAGAGACCCAGACAACCGCTGATGGCAAAAGGAAAGAGTCTGCTCTTTGTCCGGGGAGGGGGGAAATTATAGCTTTATTTGCCCAGGAGCTAGTTTTAGCTCCTTTCCCATCCTTGCCAGTGCCAGAGTCCCTGAGGCCCTGCCCACCTCGGGGCTTTTTCCCAGGGGCAGGGCCCAGAGGCAGGGACAAGCCACTGCCCAATCAGGGATAAAGTGGGAGTGGAACAGAGTTGGGTTACATTCCAGTGTGGGGCATGGGGGCGGCAGAGCAGGGACAAACCATGTGATACAGTTTCTAAGGGGAACAGGGTAAAACATTACAAATCCAAGGAAACACAATATAAACCAAATTAATGCATTACAACAGAGGAGGAAGGGAGGAAGGGTGGGATGATCCATAGGTGAAAAATATATCCTCTTCTGATGGTTAGGGAAGAGATTGTGTGAGGAATTCCCTTAGGATAGGTAAGGATAGAGATTATAGCTACATATTTCTTTAAAGTGTCTTGAAAAGCAACAAAATCTGTTACTTAGTACACACATGAAAAAAATCATGTGTCTTTGGATAAGCATTACCTATGTGCCTTATGAGATGTCAGCATGCAGGAGGGATGGTTTACGTAAAAGGTGATCTCAGTCTGAGTCACTGTCTATTCCCTGAGAGCTATCTCCTGATTTTCCATATTTAAGGTGTAAAGAAGCATCTTTACTTGCTGGCGGTGGCTGCAGGTAGTATAAGGTGCATCAACATCCCTGAGAGGCTTTCATTGTTTACTTCTGGTTTCCCATTCCCAATGTGTTCATTGTGGCTTACTTGAAGAGTTGTCTCTTTTGTTCCTTAAATTTTCTAATGCGTATTATGGGGGAAAAATAGCAAAAGGATACCTACTTCTGTTTCATAAAAAAATTTTATTTTCTTTACACAGTTCAAGTATTCAAGCATATTTAGATAGAGTACAGGGAGAGCTGAGTTTCTGCCTTTGCTGTCTGTGATCTGTACAGTAGCAATGACAGGAACACCATGAAACTCCATTGGTCTAATGAGAATTGTGTCTTTTTTACTATTCATGAACTTCTCTTGAGAGCTGGGAGTCAAAAAGAGAGGAGGAAAAAAAAAAAAAGGTGGATAAAACAGACTGTCAGTGTTCATCTTATGTAAACTTTATTCCTATTCTCTGGGCCTGACTGTCAAAGCATGGCAGTTGTCAAGGAAAGGAATATCTTATTTTGTTAAGCTTATATCTTGGACATGAAAGCTGAAACCACTGAATTGTGTGAGAAGCAGCTGAAGCCCATTCATCTGTGAAACTGCTTAGAAATTTTCCAGATAGCAACTATGTGTCTGAAAACACTGATGGTAATTTCTGCAAGGTTTACACAAAAGTAGGTCCCAGGCCCACCAGAAAAATGTGATGCACTTCTCACACATGGTAAAGAGCACCCAAGTTCAGAACATTACATGTTTTAATGCAGGAAAGTTCTGAAATACAGAAGAGTCGGTTTGTGTCCAGATGGAAATGCCATCCTTCCTTTTCCTCTGCTAATGTAATTTCTTATTGTATTGCTAATTATTCACAGGATCAGGGACAAATCAGTTTTGGAATCTGCATTATCTGTGGATGGAAGAAAAAACAGATACAATACAGAAATTACACTGAGGTTGGGTTAGGAGGGTATAAGTGTTAATGATAGCCAAATCAATATGGAAAGGCAATTGAGACTTTTGAAGAATGCAAGTATTTCGGTAAAAATACTCAAAATTTAATTTTTTTTTGGCTATTGCATAACATAGCTGTGGTAGTTTCATTAAAATATTTTTAACCTGTTAGCCAATAAACCAAGAGGTCATTTTAAATTCACTGACTCAATAATTCCATACTTTTAGTTCTATTTTTCCCTAGGAGCCAATAATCATGATGTTGATGAGAGTGAATGCATAAGAAAAAAATACTTTCAATGTTTTCATTTACGTCTTTTTAAATGTTACATTTTGATTTTTAAATTATTAAGTCAACTCTTTAGCACCAGAATAAATGGTGCTTAAAGGTTAGTTTTCTTAAAACACCATGATTTGTTGAGCTGTAATTTAGGCCTTACTGTCAGTTCTTTGAATTTTCCACATAAAAGTAACTCAATGCCTGCAAAAGGAAAATAGAGCATAATTCATCAGAAGGAAGTGGCCCCTGGGAAAATATTATTCATATTTCACCATTTGTCCTACTATTACTCATCTCATTAAAGGTGAAGAAAATAAATTTCATCTTTCCATTTTCCTATCATTCTACTCAGAAATGAGGCATGCGGTATTCTGTTTTGTCACAGAAAAGTAATTTCATCTTAAAGTTGTTTTTTTCTTCTGTGTTTGAAAATATTTTGTGAGTAAGGAATCATTTCAGGTGAAAAATTAGATTAAAATAATATTCCTGTTTTAACTCACAGAATTTTGTTGAAATTTCAGCTTACATTCTAGTTGTCAGATTCCTGAAGTGCTATAAAATTCAATTGTTTGGTTAAAGAACCATATAAACTAAAACTTAAATTGCAGTTCATAATAGACAGAAAAAAAATGGACTTGCAGAAGAGATACAAAAGCTTAGGTGACATTATTTCAAGCTTGCTGTAGGACCTAATCTATCCACTAAGGAATACAGAGTGGTTTACACCCTCACATTGTATTTGTATATGCAAGGAACGGCCAAGACGCTTTATTGTCAAGTGAATGTATTTCGGTGGAGTAAGTTTGTAGAAATGTTCCCCTGTGTGGGAAAGAAAACTGCTCTTTTTCTATTCTCGGCTAGCTCCTTAAAGACTCAGATGTCAGCAGCACATCAAAGTGGCAGGGTCCCTCCAGACTCAGTGACCAAGAGGCAGAGGTTTAGCTCCCAGAGGCAAGGGGGCACTGAGCCTGCTCCCCCAGCCCTCTGTCATCCTCCAGAGACAGATTGGCTTGGCTGTTCCTCCATCTTTACTCTTTTTATTTTCTACTTGTCTTCTGTTTATAAAGCAAAGTTAACTGCTAAAACAGAAAAAACAAAATCATTTTGCAGGTAGTTTGTGATTCTGAATCAGAAAATCTCTGTGCAAGAAGAAATAAAGTGGGAGTCCTTTGAGAGGCATCTATTACATGATTGGTTTCTTTTACTATCTTTGATAATTACAGAGGATGATTTTCAGTAGACATTCTTCTGATCACCAAAAGCACAAAATACAAACAAAATCTAGTACTGTACTTAAGAAATTCATTGGAAAGAGTCTATTAAGGGAAATAAAGACTCTGGAGAAAAAATGCAAGGCTAGCCACTAAGAAAGGGATTTTTTTTTTTAAATTCTATCGTATGTATGCATATATATTTCTAAACCTGGAAAATAAAGATTATATATTTCTACTGTATAATGATGGACTTTCTTAACTTTAAGCCATAATCAGGAAAATAAGGTGGTGTCTACTCTGAATGTCTCAAGTTCAGGGGTCTGTATTGGGACCAGTTCTATTTAATATTTTTATAGAGGACATCGATGAGGACATTGAGTCCTTCATTAGTAAATTTGCAGACAACACTAAGCTGGGAGCTTGTGTTGATCTGTTGGAAGGGAGGAGGGCTCTGCAGAGAGACCTAGATCGGTTGGATGAATGGGCAGAGTCCAACAGCATGAAGTTTAATAAGTCTAAGTGTCGAGTTCTACATTTTGGCCACAAAAATCCCCTACAGTGTTACAGGCTGGGGACAGTGCGGCTGGACAGTGTTCAGGCGGAAAGGGACCTGGGGGTGCTGGTCAACAGCCGGCTGGATATGAGCCAGCAATGTGCCTTGGTGGCCAAGAGGGCCAATGGCATCCTGGCCTGCATTAGGAATTGTGTGACCAGCAGGAGTAGGGAGGTCATTCTTCCCCTGTACTCGGCACTAGTGAGACCACATCTTGAGTACTGTGTCCAGTTCTGGGCCCCTCAGTTTAGGAAGGACGTTGAGATGCTTGAGCGTGTCCAGAGGAGGGCAACAAGGCTGGTGAGGGGCTTGGAACACAAGCCCTATGAGGAACGTTTGAAGGAGCTGGGGTTGTTTAGCCTGGAGAAGAGGAGGCTTAGAGGTGACCTTATTACTCTCTACAACTTCCTGAAGGGAGGTTGTAGACAGGTGGGGGTCGGTCTCTTCCACCGGGCAGCAACTGACAGAACAAGGGGACACAGTCTCAAGCTACGTCAGGGAAGGTACAGGTTAGATATTAGGAAAAAAATTTTCACTGAAAGAATAATAAAGCACTGGAATTGTCTTCCCAGGGAGGTGGTGGAGTCACCATCTCTGGATGTGTTTTAAAAAAGACTGGACATGGCACTTAGTGCTATAGTCTAGTTGAGGTGTTAAGGCATAGGTTGGACTTGATGATCTTAGAGGTCTCTTCCGACCTCATTATTCTGTGATTCTGTGATTCTGTAATTTGTACTTGAAGCCTGAAGAGTTGTCTGAAGAAATATTTAACTCACTGGTAATTTTTAATTACCTTAAAGTACTAAACTGTTCCAAAGATTGTAAACCCACTAAAGTTACAGCACAGTTGATAAATGCCAATGGAGTGATTTCAGAGATACCACAGGCTATATTTGCTTTTTCATCAATCCATGGAGAGATGATAGGATAAACAGGACTTTTTATTTTATATATGACTGCTCAACAAACATTTTTAATAATGCTCATAAAGAGAATTTTAAAGAGCAGAGATATTATCAAAGAAAATTGCTTTCATTCTTTGATGAGATACATTTTTTTTCAATAAAAGTGGCTAATAAACATAGTTGAGAAGTGGCAGAAGATTTTGTATGCCACTAGTGTGACATTCTGTTTAATAGAGTACACTATACAATCACAGTAAGGCATAAATGAATGAACAGCTGTCAAGAGAAATGGTCAGTGGTACATCGGCTTTATATGAAGGCTCCGTGTAGGTCGGGACTGACTTGTCCTATGAGTTGAACTCAACATCTTTATTAATGAAATTGAGTCAAAATGAAATCACAGACAGTAAAGTACACAGGTAAGAAGGAAGGCTTAGGGGATGAATGAGAAAATGACAACCGTATTATATGATCCAGTTACTTTGTTTATGGTTGACAAGTCATTCCTACAAAATATGCTTTAAAAATATCAATACAAAGAAAAATAACATAAGCCTTCCTGGCTTTTAAATCTATTGGAATGAAGGTCCACAAAGATGATAAGAGGGTTGGAGCACCTCCCCTATGAAGACAGGCTCAAAGGGTTGGGATTGTTCAGCCTGGAGAAGAGAAGGCTCCAGGGGCATCTTAGAATATCTTCCAGTAGATAAAGAGAACCAACAAGACCCGGAGAAATATGGTTGCCAAGGGCATGTAGTGATACGGGAATGGCTTTCAACTGAAAGAGAGTAGATTTAGATTGGATATTAGGAAAAAAAGTCTTTATTGCAAGGTTGGTGAGGCATTGGAGCAGGCTGCCTGGAGAAGTTGGAGATGCCTCATCCCTGGAATGTTCAAGGCTAGGCTGGATGGGGTCCTGAACAACCTTGTGTAGCAGTGAATGGCATCTCTGTCCATGGCAGGGGATTGGAACTAGATGATCTATAAGATCCCTTTCAATCCATTCTATAATTCTATGGTTCTTTGGGCTCTAGGTTAGGATTCTCTTTTAGTCAGCAAAATGTGCTAAAATGATTCTGTAGGATATATGTCTATATAGGGAAACACAGTATCTTTGCAACACAATAGTGTTTAGACCAACATTAAAACACTCTATGCATTCCATAATAGATATTGGATTTATATTTATTAAAGTAATATTTAGAAACACGGGAACCTATTCATGTATATATATATTTATATATATAGGTTTATTAAATAAACTACTCTTTTAGCTGTCATGCATAATTAATAAATCAAAAGAAACTACATAATGCTAAAGGAATCTCTAATATGGGGGACTGATGTATAAGAATAAGTGCTGTGTTGAAATTTAATCAAGACATGTTTAAATGAGAAGCAAAGCATTATTTCTTAACAGAGAGAAAAATTTTCCTACTGAATCAAAATACCAAGACAAGTACAATTTTTACACATCTTCAGATCAAGACCAAATGCCCTTTGAAAAGAGTTACTTTAGTTACATGGTAGTTAATGGAGTTTGATACAGACAAAATGCAAATCTCTGACACATATGAGGTAAGACTAGATGACCTAATGCAGTAACTCAAATAGAAAAAATAAAAGCCATGACACAGAGGTGATTTTCATAAAATCCACTATACATGTGTGTATATAAAAAATCTCAAAAAGCTGCATACAGCTAACTATAATATAACCACACACTGAAAATGGAGTCTATGTTCTCACAAACTAAACTAATTAAAAAAAAAAAAAAAAGGCACAGCCCTAAGAAATGACATGATATATTGCTTAATTATCAGCACATCTGCTGTCACAGTTTAGCTGCTTAGTATTGTTACAGAGTACTTAAAACTGTGCCAGGCATGGTTCAACAGGATTTTGTGACAAGCACTGTTTCTAAAAGGGTATTATGACTGCAGCCACAGTCTTTCCATTAAAAAAATGTCTTGGTGGGAAGAAGTTATCCATGTACTGTCATTTGGCTTTTTAGTACCATAACCTAGACTTGTTTTATTTTATATAACAATCAGAATTGAATGGGAGAAAGTGATTTTTCACCAATGGTCCCATTAATTGTAGGCTCCAATGCCCATGCCTGTGGTGACATCCCTTCCAGATGATCACATTAAGTATTTTACATCTAGGTAACTGGCAAAATTTAGGCAAATTGGACAAATCAGAGCTGCTACTCTCACCTTTGAATCTGCTCTCAGGAAAAGCAGTAAATCCTGAGTGCTGTTAAGGTGCCCAGAGCTAATTTTACAGATCAACATATCATGATTTTTTTATTATATAGTCCTGAATCCTGAATGAGGGAAAACTCAGACCGCAGAAATGCCCTGCAAAATTATGTTCTCAGTCTCTTTCAAGAGGCACCCCTGGAGGTCATTTCCACAGACATGCTGGTAAGGTGTCAGAGAGGAGTTTACAGAACAAAATTGAATTTTTTCATCTTCCTCCTCACTTTTATCTAATAATCCTGAGTTTAGATTAGAGATGGATTTGAAATGCTTGTCTGCCTGGGTGTAATCTGAGCCCAAATGACCCAATTCCTCTGATACCACAACCTAACCATCAGTGGGATGAATTCTTGGTCCCATCTCTTGGAGCTGCATACCTGAGTCAGTATCTATGCTGCTTATTAACTTGTCCAGGAATGCACAAATCTCAGTAGGTCTTGCGAAGGAAATCTGGGCATGGGAAAGATTTGGCAAAAATCTTCAGAGCAATTGTTCTGGTCTCATCTGGGACAGAGTTGATTTTCCTTTTAGTAACTGATACTGTTCTCTGTTTTGAATTTAGTATGATGATAATGTTGATAACACATTGATGTTTTAGTTGTTTCTAAGTAATGCTTGCCCTTTTCTTCATTTCCCATGCTCTGACAGTGAGAAGGTGCACAAGGAGCCATGAGGGAGCATGAACAAGACAGAGTTGGCAGAAGGGGTATTCCATACCACAGAGCATCAAGCTCAGAGTATAAAATGGGGAGAATTGGTGGGGCAGGGCGATCACTGCTCGAAGACAGGCTGGGCATGGCCAGTGGGTGGTGAGCACTTGGACTGTGCATCCATCCATTGTTTCTTTTGTGTTTTATTCTTCTCATCCTCCTTTTCATTACAACAACAACAACTACTACTACTATTATTATTATTGTTATTATTATTATTATTAATAATAATAATAGTAATAATGTATTTTATGTTGTTTCAATTATTAACCCACAAGATTTACTGTATTTTTCTGATTGTCCTCCTCAGGGAGGAGTTACGGAGGAGAGTGACCAAGTGGTTGTATGATGCTTAGTTGCTGCCTGGGGTTAGACCACAACAGGAATGTTTCCTGAGAGACTTGGGTATGACAAGTCTCTCAGTCCCACCTGAGTGCTCTCACCATTGGGTAAAAACCAGAAAATTGTTTTCTGTATTGTTTCACATTGAGTTACAGTTTTCTGGTTTCTTGTAGAGCTCTTTTCAGTTTATTTGGACTAATAACAATAGTTTTTCTTAACAAAAGAGAACATAAAATTAATTTCTACTTTATAATGGTTAGTTGCCAATTCAGAATGATAACGAAAAAATCAAACCCATGTTACTTTGACATTTTAATGTGAGTTCATTTTCTCTGTATCTGTGAAGTAAATGGAGTGGAGCGGATAATAATTTAAACAATCTTGAAGACCCAAATAACATTTTGGAATAGGATGAAATGTTTAAAAATTAAGTTTTATAGATGGAGCTGTGGGAGAATGTAATACCTTATCAAGAAAATATTAAAAATAAAGCACATGAATATATGTTAAAAAATAATTCTTGGTTAACAACTAGTAGCAGATGGAAATATTTATTCAACTGAAGACGTTACACATTCATTCATGGAGACACAGATGCTACTCAGGCTGATGGGATACATATTTGCCCTAAATTAATAAAAATAGGTTTAAACATTACTTTTTTTGGCCTGTTTAAAAATGTGTTGTTAATTTTAAAATCATGACCCTAGTTGAGAGATTTGAAAAAAAAGACTAAAAAAATATTGCATCTCTGCACCCTGCTTCCTTTTGGATAGCAAAGGCAAAGCATGGAGGTGAATGTTCAAACTGAGACAGAGACAGCTGAAGTGGCAGATCTGTGACCATAGATTGACAAAAAAGATGGGGATTTTAACCTGTACTTCTTCTGCAGCAAAGGAAAGGGAAGTACTCAACTTCTCATAAGCAGTTGAGAAAATACTTAAAGGCTGGCAACCAATTGCTCTTTTGCCTTATTGGGGAAGGAGAAGGAAGGAGAAGGAAGGAGAAGGAAGGAGAAGGAAGGAGAAGGAAGGAGAAGGAAGGAATAGGAAGGAGAAGGAAGGAGAAGGAAGGAGAAGCTCCTCTTCTTTGGCCAAGGGCGTGTGGTCCCAATTAATCCACCTCTAGGCTTACATTCAGAACACCTCAACACAAAGCAAACCACTAACTAAAAATTAATTTAGCTATGATTCAGGTTTAACACTCCCCCAATTATTTAACCACTGAAGACATTAGTGTATCTAATAATAATTTCCAGCCTAACAATGGGCATTAATGAAAAGCAGTGTATGTCTTTATGAGGATGCTTTGATTGCATCTTTGTTTTCTTTATGAGAAACAAGAGCACTGAGTGTCACTTATTCTGCTGGCACAATTGCAGTTAACTGAAACCCATTACAGAATTGCAAGTCATTATGTTTAACTTCATTCTGAAAATAGATGGAGCATTTTTAATTGTATGTATAGAATAATTCTCCTCATACATCTCAGGAATATAGGAAATCTATATAATTCATTGTTTCAGACTTTTCTATTATATAAATACATGTATTTTCTTGTTAAGATAAAGTTTATACTGCCTTTGGAATATCAGAGAGTGAAAAGGTAAAGAAAGCCCTTAAAGATAAATGCATCATTAAGACAAAATCAAACAGAAATCCCTTTGGTTGCGGAATGATGCCATGAGCTTGCTATGATAGCTATTTCTTGGAAGACTGCAGTATCCACAAGACTATGTATATAATATTACAGGATCTAGAGACATTTAGTCATCTCTTTTTAAATCATTATATCTGAAACAAAAACCAAGGCAAGAGGAATACTGTTTGTACTGGTTTAGGTATTGACATCAAGGAGGGTTAATGTATTCACAAAGCAGAAAAATGGAGTGTCCTTTCACAGTATGGTGAGCACTTTTTCCCTGAGAGAAAAAACAAATTTAATTATCCTGTAACTGGACAGTTGCATTTTGTCTCACTTGGCTTAATAAATAAGGGCAAGGAAAGTTATGCATTCACAGTATTCAAGAAATGGAAAACAATTTGAGGCTACTGAAGAGATTGAATCCGCATCTGTTCACACAAGGTAGTTCTGAAGCTTGAAGCACAAGAAAATTTGGTAAAATAGATGTCCAAGAAAGTTTCACATAGGCTATCTTGCATCCAGAAGCACCACAGCCCCATGCATGCAACCTACTTTAACTTCTGACCAAATCTCACAGCTGCCCACTGCTGCGCTCAGCTGCTTGTTTTACACATCAGTGTAATGTGCTACTGAACTCAGCCACATGGGCCAGCAGTCATGGAGCAGTCTACTCTGTGGTGTTACCACAAGCTTCTTTTCCCTAAAGATATCATCAAATGGAAAACCTAACATGTTTGGAAAGCTTGAATTTGGGGAGTCCTGACTGAAAACTGTGATAGACTAATTTCTCTATGAATAAGTAATAGAATTGTCTTTACAATATAAAAGCCGTTCCCAGATTAAGAATGAATACGCAAAATAATCAGGAGTAAAATTAGGTTAAAAATTAGGACAGTATTTCTGACTGTTAGAGCAGTAGGAATCAGAAGCCATCTCTCTGCAGTGATGTGTAACAGTAAATACCAGCTTCCCTCTTCAGTCTTTTATTGGACTGCACAGAAGATGTTGCTCTGATGGAGGCTACTTGACAGAGATTCTAGCATCTGCTATTTTTAAGGCAGAATGAGACGCAAATGGGAAAAAGCATTAATCTGATCTCTTTTTTTCTTCTTTATAGAACTAGTTATAAATAGGATGCACTTATTTCTGTTATTTCTTTTCCGGGTAAGTGTAACCTTCCAATACCTTTTTGCCAGGAAAGGAGGAAAATTCCCAGCCACACATCAGACTCGGCTAGGTGTCAGTGTGGGACAGTGTGTGCAACAACAGCTGGAAAGCAAACGTCTTTGTTTGAACCACAGAAGATAAACATGCACATGACATGTAATATAGATGTTGTTCTGTCATAGATTAGTACAGTTTGGTTTTTTAGTTATAGAAGAATGTAGAATAATTCTCCAGGTCAGGACCTGGGAATTGCTTTAGAAAGGACAGGGACCTATCAGAGGGTTAGTTGGAATATTGGCGTCTATTCTGACCACTTAAAATTGTTGGCTACGACTTTGGGAAGTACCATATAAAATCCCTCGATTTCCTGTAGGTGGGTCTTTTTTCTTTCTTTCTTTTGGTGTGAGAGAGAGAGGTAACATCGAGTTGGGCCTGTTGCTCCCCTCTTTTTGGGGGGAGCTGGCCTGAGACCTGGCTGGATTCCATCGGCTCTGGGGGGCGGGGGGGGGGGGGGGGGGGGGCGGGGAGAGGTTGCTGCTTTACAGCAACTACTTTCTCTAAACTTCCCTGGAGCAGGGAGAGATCTCTGCTGGCCCCCTGATAAGAGCTATGGGCACCATTTAGGCTGAGGCCGCCCCGATTTACACCGAGGGGTGGGCTGAGAAGGCATTTATGATCCTGCCTGGTTTTTTGTAATTCCGGACTGTCCGGGTGCTCTGATCTCTGATATTTCTGTGAGTTCTTCCTCCCTCACCAGCATGGCCTTGAACTTCTAATACCATGAGCTACCGCAGGAGAGAAGAGACTCTGGGCAGACTTAACCCTTTCCAAGCAACATGAATCTTCCAGAGCTTGGCCCTTCCCTGAGAGAGTAAGTAAGGACAGAGTGAACATAAAGAAAAAAACAGCATGAAGTCAGTAGAGCAAGAGTGAAAAGACTATTGGGACAGAGGGTTGAAGAGTTGGTTGTTCCATTCTTACTTGAGCCATGGAAATGAACTCTATATTTAGATCATTCCTTTAAATCATGGGAAAGATATGCATTTGGGAGATGATTGTTTAGATTTGTGTGTGGATTTGGGCAAAGGTGTTTGTGATGGACTAAGTAATATTAATCCTATAAGATGCTTGAACAGAGATAGAGATGAGAAGCTCTCTGCGCCAGTGAAGAAGTGAGAAGATATCTCTGTACCTTGAGATGAAGAATCCTTTGCTTTGCAGTTATTCATCTTTAAAGGGTGACACCCCAGTATGCAAAAGTCTAAGACCCATGACCCATAAGCAGCTTGGGGACCTGCTAATGGGAGGGGTCACAAAAGCAAGTTTCTCTGGGTGGTTGTTTTTGTGATAGTTAAAAAACCCACAAGAGAACTGTTCTAAGTTGTCAGTGGGATCCATGACTCTAAGAGAGACTCTTCCCCTAATGAATTGATGAAAGACTATTGTCAAATGGTGAAACTGACTGAAAATTACAAGTTTTGTCTCTTTATGTTGTTTTGTAAAAAAGTGCACAGTTTGTAAGGGGAGGGAAGAATGTTTTTGGAGTTTCATTCTGTTTTAGTTTTTTTCCAACTTTTTCTATTCTTTTAGTGTGTGTTAATAAAACTATTTTTTCATTTTTAAGGTTGAGCCTGCTTTGTTTTTCTCCTAGTCTCTCTCAAACAGAAAAAAAGTGAGTACTAAGACCAGAATTTAGTGAACGTGAAACCATGTTCCCATGTAGCAGAATCACTTCAGTCCTTCCCTAGACAAACTGCCCTCAAAACTTCCCAGCCATTTGTGTTTCATTCTGAAATCAGACCGCAACAAAACATCAACAACCTTATAGCCTTTAAAACAGAGGTGCAAAAAGCCTCTGGAATCTTAGGTGCATTGTACCCTCTGTCAGGGCCAGCATGAAATATCCAAAGCTAAAAGTTTGAGAAATCTCTTAGCATAAAAACACAACATGGAAAGAGCAATGGAATACCTTAGCTACAATATTTTCTCACTTTAGTTCTTTGTAGTATTATTTCTTAAACTATTTAGAAAAATGCCTACACTTAGATTGAGGTGGCCATCAGAGTAGCAGGTCTGCATGAACCAAGACTTCCTGGGATGCATGAATATGCAATATTGATTTATTTTCACTAGCTACTTCAGTCCATTGTGCTGTGAAAATAACAAATAGAATAAAATAGATTTAGTACAAAAAGGGAAAAAGCCTGAAAAAAATCACAGGAGCAAGATTTGTAATAAAAATCCATTCTACTAAATTCTGTATAGTCTATTGATAATCTTAAATTGTGAGACAATGTTGGCCACAAGTTACAGTTTTGAGAGACATATCAAACTACTGCAAATTACTCTACTTTAATAACCATTCAGTTGGAACAGAAAAGATACACATTGGGTCTGAGAGATTATCTTCTCTGAGCAGGTTGCCCCCATACTTGATTTTATAAAAACAGAAGCTATGTCATGCAGTAAAGACAAGTGTGGTTTCAGACTGCAAGTATAATGTATGTAGAGGGAGAAGGAGAAAGAAACAGAAGCTCTCTCAGGAACCAGCTGGGCCAGTAGGATGCAGGTGCTATGGTCTCCTAGCAAGCATTCTGTTGAGTGTATTTTTATAGAAATAACAAAGGTAAGGTTTAGATTCTGCTTCAATGCATTCCTGGGTCACTGCTACCATAGCATAAATTTTAGACTGCTGTTTTAAAAAGTTCTGCTTTTCATAAGCATGCTAGTGATTGTGTGCAGGATTGGGTTCTTCCAAACATATATAAATATTTACAGAAAAATATCTTTATCTCACAAAAAAAAAAAGTTTAGATGATTGATTTTTTTAATAAAAATAGGCTTATTTTAATCACATCTGGATATATTTGCAAAATCAGGAATTAAAAATACATCTGCTGAGAATAACTTTCTGAATTTCTTGGCAGTCATTCACAGTTAAAATATTTTCTTTACATGGAATTTACTAATGTTACTCTTTATAGCCTACCATTTCACTGACAGTTTTTTCCAGACAGGCTTCCTGCTAACAGAGGAGGAGGACTAAGTAAAAGCTAACTGTGATTCCACAGATTCAATGACTTTTTATTGTGACTGTACTCAGCAACAGGCTTAATGCAGAAAATTTAATCAATTTAATTGTTGGGAAGTTTAAGCAATTTAATAAAAACTAATTATTAATAACTCAAAACTTGGAGTTTCTCACACATGTCCACATTCTCATATGAAATATCTCTACTATGCTCTTTTACTTTATCTTCCATTTTATTCAGAGACAACAAAAGCAATTCCCCATTTGTTCCCACTTTGTGGCTTGAGAAGTGATTTTGACTGTGATGTTATTTTTGGTTGCCTGTGATATGCTATTCCACATTCAAATCTCTTTGAGGAGCCATTGATTTAATCATTAAAAATCACCATTTTTACTACATTTTTTTTCTAAGCAGACACATTCTGAACACACATATTTACTACATATTTGCATTTCATGTTGTTCAACTGAGATGTTGAACAAAGTAACTTTTAAGTATTTTGATATATAAAATTTATATATAGAAATATATGAGCGTATCCAGAGGAGGGCAATGAGGCTGGTGAGGGCCTTGGAACACAAACCCTATGAGAAACAACTGAGGAAGAAGGGGTTGTTTCTGGAGAAAATGAGACTCAGAGGTGACCTTATCACTCTCTACAACTTCCTGAAATGTGGCTGTAGTCAGGTGGGGGTCGGTGTCTTTCTCCAGACAGCAACTGACAGAATGAGAGGACACAGTCTCAGGCTGCCCCAAGAGAAATATAGGTTGGATATTAGAAACATTTTTTTAATGGAAAGAGTGATTGGAAATCATTGGAAAAATTGGAAATACAAAAAGTATTGGAATAGTGTGCCTGGGGAGGTGGTGGAGTCACTATCCCTGGATGTGTTTAAAAAAAGACTGGAAGTGGCACTTGGTGCCATGGTTTAGTTGAGGTGCTAGGGCTGGGTTGCACTTGATAATTTTGAAGGTCTCCTCCAACCTAGTGATTCTGTGTGATTCTGTGTGTGATTTACTAATGTAGATTGCTTACATAGAAGTCACCTTATATAAGAGTATGATCTATTCCTAACTATGAGATTCTGGGTTTATCCCATGTTGTTTATACTGAGACACATAATTTTGCAAGTTAATGATTTCTGTAATCAATGAGAGATGACGATTCAGCTGTTTAGGTCTCTTCCTCACCATCTGGAAAACATTCTGCTTCACGGGATCATAGTTGAGTATCATTACTGTTTTAAATCTTAAGAGATTCTCTCTCATTCCCTTCCTATTGCAAATGATGGGGTTGTACCTTCAGTTTTGACTTCACTTGGGGCAAACCAACACAATCAGGATTCTGTGCTATACAGGAGTCTGCAGAACAGATGCCTCAACAGGCTGTCTGGCCTGCTCTGACTTCAACAACCATTTTTCACGTGTTCTTTCTGCAGATGACTCTTACCTTTAGCAAACACAAGAAGATAATGACCTCACTTTCTTAACTGAGCAGTATGAATTAGAATTCTCAGTAAGGTGGGATATATTTGTATCTGAGAACTGCTAGAATTTGGACAGCAGCTCAGCAGTGGCAATTAGAGGTTTCGACATTGGAAATATATCCAGGAGCTGAAGGCATAGCTAACATTAAACAACATTCTTCATTTATACTCATTTGGTTTTGTCTGGAAGAGTTATTGTTTCTGTCTGCTCATGCCTCAGTTCTTCATGTCCATCTCTACCTCAATATAGACTCATTTTAAAACTGACTGCACTGCTGCACTTCTAACTCTGTTGTAAGAGCTGGCTGTAAGGATTCTATTAATGTTGCCAACCAGTGTCCCAAAGTCATGAGTCAGCTCACCAAATCTTTAAAACTGTGGTATTAAAACAATTTTAATTTATTTTGCTTGATTCTAGGGTCATAAGAATTCTTGCAAATTCTGTAAAGTCACATGACTTAAGAAGCTGGGGCTTTAGGGAAACTTTCCCCAGGCTTGGATATTACAGTGAGAGACAGCAGCCCTAATACCTCTGCCGTTCCAGTATAGCTACTTTACTTGCGTGTTCTACTTCACCTGGTGAGAAAGCAAATTAACACTTTTGAATTTAAAAGCAAGTATCAGAAATTCTGCCTGTGCACACATCAAGTCAGCTTTTGCTGGGCATAAGACAAATGCTTGTATCACAAGAAACAAGTGATTATATATCATGCTGGCTACCCAGTCTGAAGAAAGTCTTAAGAAAAAGGTCAGAGTATATAAAAAGATCATAGCAATACAAATCAAAGCAAGCAAGGAAAGACCATACAAGACCATTTTTGCAGAGAAGGCAGGGGAAAAGAGATAAGTAAAAGCACATTGAAAAGTGCTGTATTTCAACTAAATTTTTAACTTCAGGGTCTTTACATTATACTTTTCAACCAAGAGCCAGAATGTAGGTGGATATATGTCACCCTGGTTTTTCTGAGTTTTTGAAAGCCTTTTGATTTTTCATAAAATGAAGTCAGACCTTTTAGCTACTGTACAATATTTTTTCATTCTCTGTCCTTTGTTTGCATATTTCTAACCTGAAAACAATTGTAACTGAAGGCTGGTCTGGCCAGTTGGCTTGAGAGGTGAAAACTCCAAAAGCCAATCTTCAGCCAGACCCACAAATGTATAAAAAGTAAGAAATAAACGAGGAGGCTCTCTCTCCGCCCTGACTCAGCTTGAGCTGGATCAGAGAAAGTCTCTGCCCTACGAAACTTCTCGTGTCTCATGTGATTGCTTTGCGTATCACGGTCACAAATATACATAATTAATGAAAACAATTATTTGGAAGTGAGATATTTCTTTGTCTATTGAAGACCTTAATTTTCTTTCCACCAAAGCAGTAGAATGTTACATTCTATGTGAAATGCTTTGAGAATTCTGACATCTGCAAATCTGATTACAGTTTATATATAACATTATTAAGTCAGATTTGCAGAAGTATCATACATGAAAAAGAAGTTCTTCATAGAAGAACTATCTTATAGATTGAAATATTGAGTTACAGTGAGAACATATTGATATACTGAATTAAAGGAAAATCTACAATTATAAAAGTCTATTTTCTTTCACTATATATGCACAAAAATATTTTCATTATTTAACTTTAACATCTTCTCATGGACCCATGTGTGCTCAGTCAGAAAAATTGTCTTTCTTCCTATATAAATTAAAAGTGAAATTACTAACATTTAATTTTACGTTGTAATAATGAAGAATTCCAACACAAATATTTGTCTTTGGAGATTTGACTTATTGATTAGCAGTAAGGCAGACTACAAAACTTGTGATCAGGCTACTTATACAGGTTCAGACAAATCAAATCTTCTGGACACATTTTATAACATGAACAGATGTAGGACAGTACATGATCACATTAGACATGAGTCTAATGAACACATTTTCATAGGGAGTTTAGAAGAACTGATTTCCGTTACTGTATGGCCTGGAGTGGTTACCCACAGGACCACACAAATCATGATATAGCTTGTTTTCAAGCAAAATTCAGCTTAAAACAAGGCTGTCACTTAGATGTCTTAAGAAATGTTTTTGGGCCTTTGGAAAAACTTTTCTTTTTATAAAATTACGGTAATTCTAGGGGTTTTGTCATGTTTTATATACTGGATATATTTGTATAGCCTTCCATAAATACCAATTTTGATTTGCCAATTTTGTATAAAAGCGTTTCCCAAATGGCAAAAAAAGGCCTATTACAGACTAATCAATATTTTAGCCTGTAACTTTTGATTTTTTAAATATAAGAGTGCTCCTGTCCTGAAAAATACCTGTGCTAATGACATTGTGGATACCACATCATTGTCTCTCAAGAATTTCTGTATCAGATGTGATAAGTTTAGAAATAAAAAGGGGCGCTTATGTTTGGTTTATTTTCAGTTTTGTTCTGTTGTTTGAGTTTTCCCTGCATTCCCTAGAATCCAGCAAGGTTTTTTGGGGTGGTTTTCATGTCACTTATCAGTGCTCGTTAACAATGTTGTGCAAAGCAAATGAGGTCCTAGCGACATCTGTGCAACACTAACTTCCAAATCAACTTGTCTGTGGATGGCACCATCAGCCTATTTCCCTCAACAGGATTGCAGAGGTGTGTGCAGATGAAAGCTATTAAACAGGTCTCTAGATGACATATAAGATGGAACAAAATTTGCAGCTTAGTATTTCCTAGCTGTGCTGGCTCTGCGGGAGAGAAAGCTTATTTATATTACTGGCACAGGCAACTATTACAGAATGCATGGAGAAAAGAGATTTTCTGAATAAAACAGAGTTATTTGGAAGGAGGAAGGGTTCAAAGCAGAATTACGCTTACTGGTCTTTTGTACAAATATTCTGTAATCGCAATATGTTTTCTTCTGACATGGTAGAACAGGGACAGATGTCAACAAGAAAAATTGCTACAAATGAGAACTTTGTAACCTTGGAGAGGGGTAATAAAATGTTATGACTTTCTCATCAGCTGCATCTACAGAAAAGAAGTATATAAGACAGTTATAGATGACCTTGTTTTGGAGTGATCCTTACAGTCATGATATTCCAATTCTTATTTCAAAAGAGGCTTCAAAATATTTTTCATGAGATTCTTAAGATATTTCTGCTGTCATTTATTTGATCCTTCAAATTTCTGCAGTTTTGTTGTTGCTTGGTATGTTCCCTTGCAGAGAGGGAACTATTACGTAGCTTGCGATATGCTCATGAATTTTTTCCACTTGGGAAATTCTTGAGAATGTTTTGTACACTCAGAATAGCAAAAAACCAACCCAAAACAAAACCAACACCCCTACCCTCTTACTTAATCAGAAAAAGGAACAACAACAACAAAAGAAAACCAGAAAAAGCTTGAAAATATTTTGTTTTAAAATTAATATGATCTTCCAATAAAGATTTGGGGTTAGTCTTTTTCTTCCTGAATCAGTCTCTCCCTTTTCAGCTAAAACCTCACCCTAGACTATTATCCTTAAAATTTATTCAACCTTTAGGTTGATTCAACTTTCTCTGATACATTTGGAAATGTATAGTATGTATCTGTAACTGTGCCTAGGAAAAAAAATGGTCGTCAAAAGAACAGAGTGATATTTGAAATACCTAGACGAAAATAAACTGGGCTAAACCCTATCACTTCAGGATCTAACTGCATACATTCCTATAGTGCCCAGACACACTTAAATGTGTAAAACTTAATTGAAGTTCACCATTTGCATTGACATTTTCAGACTGATAAAAAGTAATTTTTAATCAAACCACCCTACTCAAAACCTGTTTCTATAAAACTTTCAAACATCCTTCTACAAAAAAAAATTACTGCTTTGAGATCCTTTCTGCAGAACAAAATATCTGATATTAAGCAAGTATTTACAAAACAAACTATGCTAAACTTATCACAAAAGCAATCTAAGGAATGACTGAATAATCTCTGTTGACCCCAAGTACATAAAATATAATGAGCTAACCTGGTTTTATTTCATTCCCCATTTGCTGACTGCTTGGTCTATCCCATAAACATGCATCTGTAGGCTGCTACTTCATTATCTTGATACTTTCCATCACTTAACTAATATCTGAAAGATTTTGTTTATTAACATAAAAGCAGAGAGCAGCAAACAACTGCCTGGAAAGAAGTCCCACCCCTCACTGCAGCATACAGCTACTGCTGGTTTTTATGAGGGCAGCATGTTCAAGATGTCTCCACGTGAAAATGAGCAAAAGCCAATACCTTTGGTTCCTGAAGACTTGCAGGACTACCATTGTTCTAGGATATTTAAAAATAAAACATATGATTTGCATACTTGCTTATAATCTCTTTTACTGTCTTGCCAGAAGAGCAGAGGTTTTTTTCTTCAGCTTGTTGAGGATCACTAGAAAGTAGAATTATAATCCAGTCTTATTTTTACTTTCCTGACCCACATTCTAATTGTTTTCTTGCAAATTCATCATAGTATCACCTTTTTCCACCTCCAAAAATTGCATGTATTCTGAAAGGACTCCACAGATAAATGCATGAGATCTGATCCTGAGGTGTGTCGATGAAACTCAGAGATCTCTCACCCAAAAAGCCCCACAGCTGACCAGTCCAGACCAAAGCCTATGTCAGCTAATCAATCTCCTGTGCAGTTTTAGGGCACTGTATGGCATGATGCGAGTGGAGTTTATCTGATTATATCTATGCTGCACCTGAGACAGTACTTCAGCCTAGAAGACAAAACCCTTATTATGTCTATTATTTAATCAAAAGCCTAATTGATCTCTCTTCTGTGAAAGCCTGATGGATCAGGTAGAGGCAAGCATACATGTGCCCTACCCAATAGCTGTTGCCATGGTCCCTGCACTTAGCATAGTATAATCACTCAGTTTTTAAGCCTTAGCCATTGACAAGAGTAGAAACCACATGGCCTATGGCTGTGTTCAAGCTGCTTTCTGGATTATATCATTACAATTCGTTGCTTAAATGCATGTTTATTTCTTGGTTCTCCTCTCTTCTGTTGCTTTTTCTGTTATTCTGTTATTAACCACTTACATATACACACAGGCTGCTATTTCTATTATGGACTTGTAAAGTACAGATTTTTATTTCACGAGTTTCCCAACCATTATCTTGTATTTTACATAATTAAATGTGAGACTAACATTGCATTTACTGCATTAAAGTTAATAATCCATTCACCTGCCAGATATGACACATCTGAAGTCAAACTAATTCTCTGTCTCATTAAGCAGTGTAGGGAATATTATAACCATCCCACACTTGTCTTTCCTTTTAAAATTATACAATTGGAAATCCACACTTATTCAGTGAATTAATACCCTAAAAAATTATCTAAGCTCAGTTATCTTTTACAGGTGTCTGCATTAAAGTCTAGGAAGTCATTTCTCAGTGGATTATCATGTTAATGATGTTGTTCTCCATACACCTTGCAGGAGAATTTTTTTTCATTTGTTTGATGATTATAACTTAGAAGACATCGCTGCACTGTTTCATTCCTTTAAATAAGTAAAATGAATGTTGCTGTCCCGCTAGATGACCCTCTAGAGTATGTGTTTGTGTGTAAGGAGGTAACCTGAAAGATTAAATTCTGTTAATTCATATTTATAACTACATTTTATTGCTGCTTAAACATTTCATAATGGAAGACTTTCAATGTAAAATTAGGCTTTTGACCAAACCAGTTTTCTTTTCTTAGCAAAAATTATGTACATTCCATAGAAAACTGTTTTTGTTTAAATTCATTTTCCTTAAAGACCAGTGGCCTGAAAACCAAATATTTTGATTTGGCTGTGTTCCTGTAAAGGCACATAAAATCCCAACTGGTGTTCTTTTTCTTCTCTGCTAGGGGCTGGACTCCCAGTCAAAACACCAGTATAGTATGTTACAGCCAAAAGTCATCAGGAAAAGAGACTGTGGTACTTCAGGGGAAGATACTGACTAAATGCAGATTCAGATTAATGAAAGCATGTTCCTTCATACCAGTTATAAATCGCATGGACCATGAGCAGTACTTATGGTTTTAAATTAATCATGGTTTTTTACCAAAAAGGAAATGAGGACAAGTTATTGAAAGCAAAAAAGCTAAACAGTTTATAAACTATTCTGAAAAAATATATATATGTCTAGAGAACAGGCAATTAAACCTATACTTAAATCCATATGTTTGCTCTAGAAACCAAAATGACTGGTAAAGTCTCAGTCATCCTGAGGCCTCCAAAGTTATGTTACATTGTGCAAGCAGCTCTGAGAGGTGCTCATTCCATTTTATTGATAAAATGCAACATGTGAAGAGGACTAAGAGATACAGGCAAAATACAGACAGAAGAAACACATCTGTTTCAACAAGAGTTGGATTGTTAAGTTTTTGCTGATCAAAATGCACATCACAGGGGATACTGCATAAGTTAGAATGAAATTGAAAGTAGCAGTCTGTACTATAAAGTGCATCTGCAGTGTATGAATCTTTTCTTAAAAATGGCCAATGTTTTCTGGTCAAAAGATGGACACAAAAGAAATCTGTGCAGCAGCGCAAAAGTCATTGTGCTGAGCTACATTTGTTACATGAAATGTAATAAACCATTCCCAAGTATATACCTTTCTATAGCTCCCCACAAAGAACAAGTCTCCATGAAGTCAATATGGTTTTAACTGAGGAACTAAAGAAAAAGACTTAGCCATTAAAAGTCTTTCTTTTGGCTGGAAGTTACATGGGTAAAGGTAATAAAAATAAAACATCACTTCTAGGTGTTTGTAGAAGACTCTGTTATGCTCCTGTGCTGCCTAAATTCAATATCCACACGTTCTCTTCTCATCTGTGCAACAGAAGTATAACCATCAGCTTCTGATTGTAGCAGCTGGGAGGTGCAGGACTAGAGTTGCACCATGGTAGCTGGTTAAATTTTTCTTGTAAAGTGGTTTCCTTCAGCAAGAGTTGATCCCTTAAAATTTGGGGGGTTTTCCCCCTAGAGCATACAAAATTCTGTGAAATGTTTATTCAAGTAATCTTAGATACATGATAAGAAATTTCTGAGAAGGAACACTTAATAGTCCAACAGCTAAAACATTTTTGTTTTATGTTAATTTTGATCAAAATCCCTGAACTTTCTGTTAGCTTATGTGACTTCCTCCCACCCCATCCTCCCCACTGCCAAGGGAGTGCAGAGGAGCACAGCAGCTGGGGAAAACCCAATATCCACTTGTTCTCCTGGAGCTTCACAGGAGCCACCACTCTGTCAAAAGCTCAAGCCCACAGCCCCAAAGATACGAGGGGACACCAGTATCCCAGTGAGAGAGAGGAGACTCCGCTGCAGGCAGCATCTCTGCCGGTGGTACACGGTCAGTCTCGGACCTGCAGGCATCGCGTTACTGCAGATGCCTTGCCCCTGTGGGCTTCCAGATTTGGCCACTCCTATTGACAGAAACAATTTCTGCTTCTGTCAAGCAACTTTTTTCCAGTGAGAGTTCCAGTCACAGGGCTGCTGACTCCTCCTTGGAACAAAAGTGTGTACATTTCCCATATTTGCAAGCTAATAAGCCTGTTTGATCTAATGAGTATTTAGACTCTAAGGTTCAAATATTTACCACTTAATTGTGATGTTTTCTTTGCCTTATTGTCTCTATATAGAGCCTATTTTTGGCATACTGCTGGTTCTTGAGACCTGGCAATTAGATTGTAGTTCCTAAAATATTAGACAGCCTTGGTTCACTTTAAGGGCTCCTACCTTAAAACAAATACATTTATTTTAAGTAATGCAAGTTATTCTTCCCTTATTCTGTGGAAGAGAACAAATTTTCATTTTATATCTTCTCCTTCAATAGAAACCTTCAATGCCTTGAAATCTACTTCCATTCAATCAGGGTAGAGAAGCTTATAAAAGCCAAGATTCATCCCACATACAACTAATTGCTTAAGCATTGTTGAACCCTTGTTGCTGTGGCAACTACTATATGGAAATGATTTTCAGCTTGTGATCCAAGGAACCCCCATATTCATGGTCATCTCTTGAAAGGTCTGGCAACTAAGAAAAATAAGTTTATTGTCAGAAGGTTTAAATAAAATGAAGCAGTTCACATCTTTATTAGAGGAAACATGATAACAAGTGCAAAAACTGGTGGCTGAGGAACAAGAAAAGGTTTCACGGTCAATCAGGGAGGGTAGATAAAAAAGGCAACTCAGCCCACCATCTGAATCACTATCTGGAGGCATCTGTTACTTTCCATCAATGATTAAGGGAACTTTGTGTGTGTGGGCTTCTGATGCACATCTTAACTTAGCATCTTAAGCCAGGTGGGCTGAATAATGTTCTACACTTCTATGGGGACTTTGTGGTACTCCATAACTAACTCAGACAAAAACCGCACTCTCTTAAAATATTTTCCACAACAAAAAGGGCCTTTTCCTTAAATTTTTTTACACTCTTCAAGGGGAAACAAGAGACATGTACAATATATCTGAAATCTCCAAATATCTTGATTCTCCTTTTTGTATTACAGGGAGGAGGGGAGAAAAAGCTAATTTCAACTTTATTTTCCAGAATAAAATTGCTTTGGGAGATACTTTCATAAGGCATTAATGTAAAGATCTCATTCATTCTTTCCTGCAGTGATCAGTAGCCTGGATTGTGATGCAGCCCAGAGTAAGGAATGAATAGGAGTAGGAGTAAGAATAAGGACTGTAGGTAACACCAATATATGGCAGATGTTATTTCCAGCACTCATTTTTATTATTTCTATCTGCCATTTTATAACATATTTACTACCCAAAAAATTAATAACATGACTGTAATAATATTATTTTTAAATAGTTTTAATTCATTTGATGTAAAGAATACTTTGAGGCACATTACCTTGAAATAAATTAAGAACATCACGCTATCTTGATGACCCTTACGAAAAGCATGCCCGTGACAGGTTGTTTAAAACTGTGTCTTTCATTTAAACAATTAGCAAATTAGTATACTGAACAGTAAACAAACTCTGAAAATCCTAACATGAAAGTCAGTGACGGAAAATAGCAAATCAAAATGGACTTCTTGAAACTTAAGCTCTTGTTAAAGAAAATATTTTTATAAAGTATTACTTAGAAAGTATTATTTCCATTAACAGTTAGTCTCATAGGGATAAGTGTTTCACAAAGAAATTTTTATACTGCAAGAGTTAGTAAAGCTGTTATGAGTTGTCTTCCATAAACCCAATGCATAGGTCAAGTGTCTCATACCTTTTGCATGCATTCATTTCCAGTGTCCCCACCTGGCAATTTTATGTGAATGAACATAAAATTCATCTGAGGTATTTGGACTTGGGATCTCAAAATCATTAGTCCCTTTTGAAAACCCTGGCCCTGGATTTTTCATTAATGAATCAGTGTTTGGATATAAATGTATAAATACATTCCTCTCAAAAAATGAAGCCACATTTGCATGTTACAGATGCATGACTAGCCATAGCAACAAATCTGGAAGAAATTGCCTTCTTCATTGCAATGTGCATGACATCTGTCTCTAAATTCATTTTCTTTGATGTCCTTCTTTTCACATTCTCTGCTAAACAGAATATTTTGTATGCCTTTTTTTTTTTTTTTTTTCCCCTTCTTGGACAAGTTTACAGTCCCTTTCAATGGGACAGCTGGAGACATTTTTTTCTTGGCTGCAGCAGGAAAACTCTTGTCATCCTGTTTCATATAGGCTGCTACCTTTGTCATAAAAAGAAAGGAGAAAGGATAATAAAAGTTTTTTGTGAAATGAAGATAGACATGCTTTTAGTTGACTTTTCTTATCCGCTTTTGTAATATTTTACTTTATATCTGGTGCTATCATTTGATTTGCTAATTCTTGTATTTCTGCATATCCCCTTGAATGTGTGCAGGTGCAAAATTTTTCCAAATAACCCTTTACTATGACAAGATGAAAGAAGAACCTTCCCAGCAAGTAAATTTAACTAGCTGATATTTTTGTTTTTCCTAGGCCTGTCTAAATCTGAATCTGTCTTTACAGCATCACACGACACAAGCCAGCAGAGATGGAGCATGAATATAATTCAGCCCTTGTCAAGACTAAAAGGGAGCTAATACACTGTAAACTGTACATCTGAAGAGCAGATGTGGCCCTATCTAGACTCAAAAATAAAAAATGGTTTTGTTTTTTCAGAATCCATTTTTGGAGCTGTCAAAAAGACATGATTTTCTCTATCTAAATAGCCTTTTTCAAAACATGAATAAACACAAGAATTCCTTGTAACCTTGGTTTTCAGACAGTTACCAAACTATTTTGGAAATAAAGGACAGCAGTGCATTGTGTTTCAGCAAAAAGAAGTGCATGTTGCTACCGGAACGAAACTTGACAGTGGTATAATTACAACCCTAATTAATTTCTTCCCTGATTTTACTTTCTTTTCATTAGTGATAGGCTTCCTAAGAATTGTGTAAATATAGAAAACAAAACTAAAAATGTAATAGCTCTGAGTAGCAATGAAAGTGGAATAATCTCCACTTTTATGTCCATGTGAAGTATATCTGGCTAAACTGGATGTAAGGACTTTTTAAACTAGAGATTAAAGCGTCTCTGAGAATCTCATCTGGTGCAGGCAAAAGCTGAAGGAATATGAAGACCTCTCGAAATTCAGACACCGAAAGATATGTGAATAAATATATTATTATTTTTTCTACTAGTGGTTTTTTTTTTTTTTTTTTTTGTGCTTGACAAGCAAGCGTGGCAAGTAATGACTAAATTTAGCAGTTTTACCACGAGAGGGCAGGAATGCTCATCAAACAGGTTTGCCACTAGCTGTTTCACCACTTCTCTGCCAGGAGGGTGACCCAATGTGCTTTCTCTCGGTTGGTATTTAGTATCTAAGCATGTACCCCAAGCACTTAACAACATGACAAAATGCTTTGACCCCACAGACTGACCTGTCATTAGTACGGCTGATTAATCCCCCTGGATGGTGGTGGGGCTCAGGGGCACGGCTGAACTGCAGCTGTGTAAGACTCAGAGTAAAACTAGAACTCCTCACTCTGGGCTGGCAAAGTGAAACAGCTGTATCGAGGCATCCATCAGCTTGCCAAGGCAGGCTGGATGGTAGGTAGAGGTGAATGCCTGCCTTTCTTCCTTATAGTGTGTAACAGGAGCAAGAAGGAAGATCTTTCGAGACCTTTTTTACTATTACTAGTAGTAGTAGTAGTAGTAGTAGTACTAGTAGTAGTATTCAATATTAGCAGCACTGGCTTATTAATTAACATTATATAAGCTATTCTGTAAGGTAGAGTAATTTTGATTGGCCCATAACAGTAGCCAGCTCTGAACAGCAGAAGACTGTACTGGACAAGGATACTGTGTAGAAAAGTTCCAGACCATTATTAAAGTGAAACAGATTTGTGTGGAAAGTCCTGGTTTACTCATAAACAATTTATAAACTGAAGCATTTAGCATTGCTTGATTAAAGGCTTGAACTCTTGTAATTGTTTGCCAACAAAATACAGTGTTTCACTGTTTCCAAAAACATGTTTTGGAAAAAAAAAATCTACTGCAGGGCCACTCAGAGTTGTAAGATTTTAAAATTAAGCTCAGTAATTTACATGGAAATATCCTCTCTTTTCCTTACTTTGCTGTCATGTTAAGTAGTTTCCTCTTTCAAATGGCAGAATATTTCACCATGAAGCAAATAGTTGTGGAGTTGTGACAGTGACTGGATAAATAACATTCCATAGGAGCAAAAAGAAATAAATGAAACTGTAACCTTGCTCTAGTCATAACAATAGCCTTACTCAAATAATAAGAAGAAATATTTATATAAGTTATTTTCCATTACTTATGACAATTGAATTATGCTTTAGCCAGATTACCACACCCTTCTCCAGAAAGAGTGCTTAACAAAATTATCAGTTGTTTAAATCTGAAGATTCTTTGTTACTTCTGTCATTGGGTTAAAGAGTGTTTTCCCCAGCCTTAAAACAGAAAAAGGGATTTCCTTCAGATTGTGTAGCTTGGCTCTCTCCTATAAGAAGCTCTTGACTTATACTTAGAGGGTTGCATAGCTGCTAGGAGATCTCTATATTCTCTGTGTCATTTTACAAATCTCTTCTTCACAGAGGTTTTCAGGAGCCATGCTGCAACAGTGTGCTACTGGGGTGAGTAGGCAGAAAAGTAGGAAACTCTAAAAGATCGCCTCATTTGATCATTTGGGATTTATTTCTATGGGTTTTTAAATAACCCAAAATCTAACTCTGTGGCTCTTTTTAAAGCCCTTGGCAACATGCAAGAGCATTTCAGCCCAGACTAAGCAACAGAATTCCACCTGGATTTTTGCTGAAAAAGGAAAGGGTGTGACTGGACTGCAAGCAATAATATGGAAATAGGAAAATGGCATAATGCTAAAAATCCCCAATTTTGTCCACTTTGTTAGGATTAACAGTCAATGCAAGTGAGGACTTCTGCAGAAGCTATGCAATTCCTGCGCAGATGGACCATCCCATAACTTTTTCTAGTCGGACTTTGAAGCTATTGAAGGATGTTCTTGAAGATGTCCAGTATTCATCTGCAGGAGAATATTACCTACGATTTTTCAGAGGAATGACACACAGGGTGTCTTGCCTAGTGCTTCCTAAATGGAAAGCCAGTATCATGCTTTGGTCAAATAACAGAAGGAATTTCCTCTCCTCTCCTCTCCTCTCCTCTCCTCTCCTCTCCTCTCCTCCTCTCCTCTCCTCTCCTCTCCTCTCCTCCCTCTCCTCTCCTCTCCTCTCCTCTCCTCTCCTCTCCTCTCCTCTCCTCTCCTCTCCTCTCCTCTCCTCTCCTCTCCTCTCCTCTCCTCTCCTCTCCTCTCCTCTCCTCTCCTTTCTATTTTTACAGCAAATATTTTATTTGCTGTACCATAAGAATATAACAGGTGGTGAGCCCAGGTCTGGGTGAATCTCATGGTTTTGCTCTTGTTGCTTTAGTTCTTACTGAGGATATATAGGAAAGAAATGGCAAAAGAAAATTGAAGTTAATTGTTCTTTACTTTCTTGTTTGTTGTGTTTTGTTTTGTTTTGTTTTGTTTTGTTTTGTTTTGTTTTGTTTTGTTTCCAGGGTACACTGCAAAAGGAAATGAGAATAGGATTATATTTGTTCTGGCATTTCCTTTCCTGTTACCTTTGAAACAATGACATTTTGGACAAATTTATGAGCTTGTCTTTGAACCCTTATTCATATAATGAATCTACTCGCCTGTACATCCTCTCTGGATGCAGAAATCACCCTTTGATTTGTCGCTCAGTATCTTTCCCATTAAGTGTGATTCTAGGGAGATCAAGTAGGATTTCAGTGGATGAAAACTCTCCAGCAGACAATCACCAGGCAATACCTAAGACAGGGAGCAGAGCCTACAAAACACTTTCTTGTCAGACAGGGCCACATATGGTAAATGTTATTAAAATTCTCACTTGCTACTAGGGACACCAGGTGTTTTAGATAATTTTTTTGTGACAGCAGCTCCTACTTAGAATTACTGTCAACAGGAGCCTCACCCCTACCCTTTTGCTAATCTTGTAGTGTGCAAAAACACTGTGAGATTAGGAAATTTAATATTTTCTATGCAGAGTGCTGCTCCTAAAAGAGGAATTAGACTTCTTCCTAAAATTGTAGCAATTTAACAGCAAAAATAAAGTACAGAAAGTATCTGAAGAAATGTCTAATTTGGCACTTTTAGGTGATAGAAGTAGCTTAGATGCAGGTGTTTTATCTTACTTGAAAAGGTCTAGGCTGCAACAGCTTATGAGGATACTTATAAAGTGGTAGATTTAGGAAGGCTTTTAGATCCACAGGCACAAGAGATGTACCTTAACTGTCTTTCAGCCTCCTATCAAAGCAAAGCCTGAACAAGCACCTGTGTTAGGAAGTTGCAACTCATGATCATGATTAATGTAAAATAACCTGAGTTGAAACATCATTGGAGAAGATGCTATTTAATCCTGCCCTCTGCTGTACTGTTGCTCAGGGGTGCCCAGAGCAGGGGAGGGAGTGCCTAGTCCAGAACAGCCAGCACAATGGCACTCCTCATTCAGCACTGCACCAGGATTAGGCTCATTTACAGCTTTTATCAACACAAAGCCTGAGAAACCCGTCAAATTGTTTTGTTTTCCTTTCGGTTGTAGTTTTGTCCTAAAACTTAGATTTCTTACTGAATTTATTATTTAATAAAGAAACACATCTCTAAAAATGTTAGCTCCTCACATCCAATCTCAGTTTGAAGATTTCAGATCAAACTCTTTAGCAATGCTGGTATCCTATACATTTTTTCCATCTTTAATTATATTTATTTTATTATATTTTTTCATTGGATAGTTTGCATGGAATTTAGTCCTTCATAATCTACATCCCTTTTAAGTGTCAAACTACCATCTTCTCCTTTTCTTCCTTGACACCAAGGCATGCTATGTGCCCATGAAAATTACTGACAGGAAAAGGAGCTGGAACAAGGTGGATGGTGGGAGTGCTCAGGGAAAGTGAGGTAGAGGAATAGAAGTGTGATACAAGTAGACTCTTCAGCTTTGGAAACTACAAGCTGTCAGACTGGGTCACATATCTCATAAACTGTAATGTGAGACTACTTCATTTCTCTCTAGAAATCACTCCTCTGACAATGCACAGCCATGTAAATAATTCTATATATTCTGCATTTACTTTCCCGCCTTTAATTATTTAAGGAACTTTTTTTCAGTTTTCCTCATTCTGACACGTTTGAAATTGCTTTTATTACAGTTCTTCACTTAGCAATCTGCTCCTCAAACTTTCTGTTTTACCCTATTACGATTTTAAATTTAAGTTGCCTTAAAAGGCTATTTTTTATTGTTGTTTCTGAATGTTTTTTTCCTGTTCTGCTTGGCCATACTGGCTCTTTTTCAGTGACCCTTTCAGAGGTATAAGAACTAAACCAAAATTTCTAATGAGATGGAAATTTGAACCAGTCTCCTCCTTGCTTGCACTTTCAGCAATGGAATATTTCCATGAAAAGAAATCATCATCATCACATCACTAGGCAACAAAAACCAAATTATAAAACCAGCAGAGAGTCTGATACAAAACAATTATTAACTAATTAAAGTTCTCTATTTACTTTCATTTGCTTATTTCTTCCTTCCTAGAAAGTCACAGCATTTTTAGCACATTTCTACCTACAAGACTCAATCTTTTGTTTGTTTCAGAACAAACTACAGAATATCTGTCTAAAATCCACAAAGTTACTTGAAAGGTTTATAAAAGTTGTAAATAGCATTTTAGGAACACAAACATTTTTGTGTAAAAAACCCCTTTTCATTGTATTTAAGAGGATGTGTGTAAGAGGCTCCTTCAAAAAAATTTTTAGAGAAATTCAGGAAATACTATTTTTGTATAACATATAAAAATATTTAATGAGATCTGAATACTGCCTTTTCTAGGTATCCCAGACTACCCAGTTTCTGGGAATAGAAACTGCATGAGTTGCTCTTTCTCCCCAGCAGTTTGGATTTTTTTTTTTTTTTTTTTTCCTCTCTGATGGGTTTCTAGTTAGGAGCACACACAGGATTCCAAAGAGGTCAGCATGATGAAGACTGTAGTATTTCCAGAATGGAAGTGCCAGATATTTAATAAAGAAACGTTAAAAAAATTTGAACTCAGTTTTACAGATTAGCAATAAAATATACTTGTTTTCATAAAAACTCAAGCTCCTCAGTGCTTTATTGGAACCTATCCTTTTGGAATACCTGAGCTTTTCACAGCTTTTAACATCTCAGTTTTAAGTCATATATTTCAGCATATGTAATGTAAAATGCATGCCAAATATTTACAGAATGAGTCATGGCAACATTAAAGAGACTGCATCCAGAAATATGATCTTGAAACAATTCTCTTCAAAAGATGTCTGTTCCTGAAAGAATACCCTCCATATACACCCTGGTTTTCCTACTGAGAACCTCACATCCACAGAACTATGGATTCTGTAGTTTAGCCTTATTTTCTCTGCTTGTATGGTAAGTCTGCAGGTTAAGATGTTTAATCAAAGACTGAAATAAAGCTAGTTTTGAGTGAAGTCTGAAGTTTTTTTTTATTTGAACATGCAGTTGGAAAAGATTAATATCCAAGGTTTTCTCAGCTTCTGTGATAGTATTCAGCTTCAGACCACGTGAAATATTCAAGTGCTATTATCTCACTTAACAGATACTTGGGCATGTAGATATTTGCAAATCCCTTTCCAAACAGGCGGTCACAGAAACACAGCTATCATGAGGCCTGGGTCAAGCAAGGCGATGATATTTTTAAATGAGACTTGGAATTTAGGAACCTAAAACTGAGTTCTTGAAAGCTCCTGCTTAATCTTTAGAGGTGCCCAGACTCTATCAGCACCTCATTTCTCATTCCTGTGTGTTGGGAAGGATGAAGCCAGAAAGCCCTATAAATATGATTGCTTAGATTCTGAGAATGTGAAACCTGTAACTGAGATAGAATTGAAAGTAAGTTTTGATGTTTGAGATGTCATAGCTGCTGGATGCCTAGGAAAACAACCCCCAATGTATGATTTATCCCACACTTGTAACACCCCCCTGAAGTATCAAGTATCTGTAACCCCATTGGCACAACCCTGTTACAGCCCACCTCGAGACCCCTTATCAGGGGGCTGCGAGAGTGGGCCGCTCTCTGTTTCTTCTCTTCTCTTCTTCTGCCTCTTCTCTGTTTCTTCTGTCCCTTCTCTCCTCTTATCTCTTTGTTTACCTCTTGCATCTTGCTCTTGGAATTTCCTTATCTCTCACTACCCCCACCTTCCAAGGCCATGCTTCAGCTGCGCCTGGCGGCTCTGAGCAAGGCCTCCCATCTTATACAATAAACCCCTTCTTCTAAAACCCAACTTCAGAGATCTCTCGTCTACATTAATCTACACCGTCCTGGAGTCCTCAGCAGCAGGAAGAGGCATATTTCTACAAATTGGCGCCCAATGTGGAAGATGCAGGACCCAGCCTTTCAAGCTGTGAGAGACTTCATCATGGACGGTAATTAATTACTAGTGGTACGCTACTCGGTGTCGTGAGCACAGCAAATCGCTGCTGAGCAGCATGAGGCTGGAGCTCTTTAAAGTTGCCGAGGGCAAAACCTTGAGCACGAGGACCGTTACTCAGTAGCGGACACCCTGAGCTCTGAGAAGGTTTTTGCCAGGCATCCCTCGAGCACAGACGGCTGCTGCTGAGCGGCGGCCACTGGGGCTCACGGAGGGAGTTTTGCCGTGGTACGTTGCCACGTGCGTTGAGCGCGTGTGGGCACCGCTTTGCACTGCCCGCACTGAAGCGCCGAGGGGAGGTTGGAGTCCCGAGCACGGAAGAGCTGTTTCTGAGCAGCGCCTGGAGCCGTGGCTTTGAAGGGGACCCCGTGCAGTGTCCTGAGAGCCGACTGGAGTGTCTGGCCAACCCCCACGTCGGATCTTGAGTGAGGACCTGCTTCTGCGACATCGAGGTGAGCTACACTAGTGTTAACAATATGGGTCTATCCCGTTCTACCCTTGATAGAGATCTCTATAAGAAACTTAAGTATCTTTTACGCTGCAACAACAGTACTTTACATAAGCAAGAGCTGAAAGACCTTTTAGAATGGACTCTAGTTAACTTTCCCAATGCTGACCGTTCAGCCGTCTTTACCAGAGACTTTTGGGACTCAGTTGGAAATAGACTCTTTAATGATATTTCACGAAAGAATTTTGCTGTTGCTGAGCTCGTTCCAGCTTGTAGGGCCCTCGTAGAGCTCTTTGCTACAAAAAATGCCGCTGCAGACGCGACACCTGGTCACGCCGCTCCCGGAGATCCCGTCCGCATGGCCGCGGGTCTGCAGCAGAAACCGCCCCCCTCCCCCCCTCCGCGCCACGCGGTTTCGGCATCCGCGGCCCCGCCGAGCGCCGCGGACCCATCCCCCACCCTCGTGGCTGCGGCACCCGTCCCCTCGGCCCCTACGCCCCCACCGGACCCTGCGGCCCCTCCCACCGCGCCCTCGGTCCCGTTCACGGCTGGAATTCCTGTTACCGGGGCTCCCTCCCCCCGCTCCGTTGTGCCGGGCCCCGTCCCCGTCTCTGCCCCTTCGAGCCCGCCCACTGAAGACATTCCGGCGGCGCTTCTCGCTGCCGGCACGGCGGCAGCCCCGCACCCCCCTCACCCCGCGGCTCGGGCTGTACTCCCCCTCCCCCCCGCGGGTCCCGCCGCTCCGCCGGCCACGGCTTTTGCAGCTGTAGCCGCGGCCGTTGCCGGCGTCCTTCACACACAGGCAGCGACCCTCCTGCAAGCGGCACAAGCCCCCCTCGCAGCAGCCGACGCGGCGCTGCCGGTGCCACCGCTCTCGCCCGTGCCAGCCCCTGCCTCGCCGCCGCTGCCTTTCTATGAGCCGGCGGTGCCGGCTGCAGCGGTGCCGGCGCCCGCGGTGCCACCGGCGCTGGTACCGGCTGTCCCTGCAGTTCCCCTCGCGCACTCTAACGCGGAGATGCCCACCACCCCGCCGCGTGTTCTGCCACAGTGCCCCAGCCCCGCACCGCGGCGGACGCTGCAGGCCGTTCCAGTCCCCGCTCCGCGGAGTGCCCCGGCCCAGCCTGCGAGCTACCAGCGGCTGAGTGCCGTGGCACAGACGGCGGATGGCCATGCGAGCCCAGTCCCTGCTCCGCGCTGTGTTCTACCCCGCCCCCCCCGTCCCTGCCGGAGCAGCGGCTGCACCAGACGCCGCGGCCGCCACCGGGTTCGCTGCGCTGCCCCCTGCCGCAGCCCCTGCGTGTCCTGTGCCCGCAGACTCCTTCGCGTTCCCTCCCGCGGCCCCTGAAACTACCGCTGCTGCGGCTCCCGCGCCCCCGCCACCTCCCGCGCGCCCCATGCGAGCCGCCGCCATAACGTCCCCCTACACCGAGACTGCGCACCTCGCGCATGCGCAGACTGCGCAGCCCGCGCATGCGCAGTACGCGCCAACCGGGCAAGCCGCATCACCGCCTGTAATTCAGCCTGCCAGCTCCCGCAGCCATGCTGAAACCTACGCTCAGCCGGAACTTGTTACAGTGCCATCGCAAATAGTCCACACTGCCGAGTGTCCTGCACAGCCGCCGATGCTACAGCCATCAGCAGCCCTTCCTTCGTCCACGACCCTGCACACAGCACAACAGCAACACGATTCTACAGCGACTTATATGTATCCTTCCGCGCCTCTTCCACCACAGGACCTACATGCTACTGTAACAGCTTCATGCCTGACGAATCCTTCCGCGGCTTCAAGCTCTTCTCACATGCCTCCACTGACAGGCCCTCTACCTCCTGCATCCCTGCCTCTGCCGCCGCATCTTGCATCGTGCCCAAGCATGACAAGACCACAGCTTGACACACAAGCCATGCAACGAGAAGGGGGAGGATGGAATGTGACAGCCACTTTAACAAATACAGGACAGACAGAGAACTGCTTTGCCCTTGCAGATGCCAGCCGTTTCAAATCTAAGGATCCACCACCACCAATCTCGATTTTGGAAGGTCCCCAGAAATGTTCTGATGACCTTCAACTGACAGACTGGCATGAAGTCACACGAGAAATTTGCAAAGAAGAAAATCTAAATCCTTTAGCCATGCCTGTGATATTCAGCCAGCAAGCCGGAGGTCCCAGAACATGGACAGCTATCCCATCTCACGAAATAAAAGAATTAAGAAAAGCGATAAAGGACAGTGGCATCTGCTCTCCATATTTTAAAGAACTGCTGAAAAATACCCTAGAAAGAACACGTCAAACCCTAAAACGCATTTTAAGTCAAGTGAAAAGGGGGAAAGCCCAAGCTACACCTCAAAAGAGATTGAAGAAAGCTCAGTATGTTTATAATTTTCTGAACAGCTCTGCAAAAGAGCCTCACCCTCACATTTACAGACATTTCTTGAACACTAAAAAGGTAAAACTGAAAGTACACCCCCCAGTTTCAATTAAAAATTTAAAATCAAGACTGTTAGAAAGACCATATAATCCTGTAACATGGGGGAAGAGGTTTGCATTTGCCTCCACAGAAAGAGGACTCAAGTGGGTTCCAGTGAAGAACGTGAAGCAGTACCACGCATCGAAGCCCGCTGAGACCCCCACATCAGCCAGTACTTCTGCAAACCAAGAAGCAAGCACCCAGACCTGAGCTGCGCAGAATCATCAAGAGAAGATGATCCGCCAAAAGCAGCCCAAGAAAAGACTGAAGTTTTATTGTTTGCATGTTACTTTTGTTCTTTTGTTTTAGTTTTTGTAGTGAAGCTTTACCTAAGTTAACCAAAGATGAATGTCTGAGTTGTTTTAGCCAAGTCTGTAGGCTCTGATACCATCTGTCTATCTGACAGAAGCCCTGAAAAAACCTGTTTAGTTTGAGTACCTTTTCCAAAAGATTTTGAAGGTTTGTGCTGCATGAATTTATCCGATCACTCTGTTTCCATTCACAAACAATTGCAAGAATTGAGAGATTTAGCTGGCCAAATTACAATAGATGACCCATCTTGGCTAGACAATTTTTTTGATGGTATGAGCTTTGCACCTTGGCTAAAGGAACTTTGTAAGATAGGTTTGATTGTTTTAATAGTAGTAATTGTAGTTTTAGTAGCGGTTCCCTGCATACTTCAGTGTGTGCAAAAATTAATGAGTAAGACAGTATCTAGTGTTTTAGTTGTTAATAAGAACGGGGGAGATGTTGGGAAGGATGAAGCCAGAAAGCCCTATAAATATGATTGCTTAGATTCTGAGAATGTGAAACCTGTAACTGAGATAGAATTGAAAGTAAGTTTTGATGTTTGAGATGTCATAGCTGCTGGATGCCTAGGAAAACAACCCCCAATGTATGATTTATCCCACACTTGTAACACCCCCCTGAAGTATCAAGTATCTGTAACCCCATTGGCACAACCCTGTTACAGCCCACCTCGAGACCCCTTATCAGGGGGCTGCGAGAGTGGGCCGCTCTCTGTTTCTTCTCTTCTCTTCTTCTGCCTCTTCTCTGTTTCTTCTGTCCCTTCTCTCCTCTTATCTCTTTGTTTACCTCTTGCATCTTGCTCTTGGAATTTCCTTATCTCTCACTACCCCCACCTTCCAAGGCCATGCTTCAGCTGCGCCTGGCGGCTCTGAGCAAGGCCTCCCATCTTATACAATAAACCCCTTCTTCTAAAACCCAACTTCAGAGATCTCTCGTCTACATTAATCTACACCGTCCTGGAGTCCTCAGCAGCAGGAAGAGGCATATTTCTACACCTGTGTTTCCTCAAATGCCTGAATTTTAGATCTGCAAAGCCTTAAGAGTAAATCACTGTTGACATGACTGACAACAGCTTGGCTTCTGTCTCACTTTAAGTCTCATCAACAGCAGCAAGCTTGGTTCCCCTGTTCATTTCCACTGTGTACCTCAACTTCAAAGGCATTCTCTCAGCAAACTTGCCAGCATGAAAGGGGGAATGCAGGAGAGAGGTTAGGCTTGTAGCTGAGTAGAACAAGAAGCTTTTAATGAGACTCTAAATCCTCTTTGGCTGTGGGCCTACACAGTTCACCATCAGCACTGCAGAACCTGTGATAATGCAAGAAGCTGAGTCCTATTTTCTTCCCCTTGGGCAAATTCTTTAATCACATACTATGATTGCACTTGCCTATAGGCTTGTCTTTCTTTTGAGTGAAAGGCTGTAGAGAGCTGGGAAGAAATATTGCATCCATTACTGAACTGGAAAAATGAATGAAAGAATCAGCAATGAATGACACAATTCACAGATAAAAAATACGGTAGAGAGGATTATGTGACAAGGAAAATTCAGATCAGATATTAAGAAAAGCCTCATGGTAGATACTATGTGGAAGAACTGAAAGAGGTTGTGGAAGTCTCTGTAAGCTACTTCCGCATTTTTGGCAGTGACAGGAATATTGCAGATTCTGAGCTGAATACCTAAGTTTAGCTCCTGCATTCCTTTATCTCCTGAGTAATAAAAAAATAGTGGCTTCCTCCTGCTTCATGCTATGTTAAACATTTTGGAAATTTATGGATAAATATGAAGTTTAGGATCTATATATTAAATTTTTTTCTTAATTTTCTCTTATAGACCTAAAATCAAAAATCAAAATCAGGATTGGGCTACAAAGGTCAGGACCAACACATTAATTAAATTTATATATTGAATAAAATATGAATTGATTGATTGGTTGATTGATTGATTGATTGATTGATTTGAAGGCATTTAAAAACAGACATTCTAAAGAGTTTTAATGAAGCCAAAAGAGTGTTTCTAGACAAATGTGGTACCACATGGCCGTAGGAGACTGCAATACCTTAATAGACACTTGAGCAATGCTCACATTACCATACAAAACTGACCAAAAAAAAAGATTATGAAGTCCTGACATGAAGTCCCACCGCTCCACACACAGTCCTGTGCAGCAACAAGAGCTACTTGGAGGGGTGACCATTTTATAATGTACCTTTGGCTGACAAGCTATGCAAATCTTTGGCATGGGAGGGAGGTTTTGCTGAGTGTTGAAGAAGAGCAAAGAGGCTCAGAAGCTCAACAATGCAGTACCTGTGCAGACAAAGGCCTCCTGAGGAGACACATCTGGAGAACCAGTAGAAACCTCAGCAGACTCCAAGGCTTTTTTAATGTCTCTCCATCATGAAGCCACAAGATGCCCTGAGGCAAACCCAGAGTCAGGATAGAAACAAACAAAAAAAAATTTAAAATAAGAAAAGATTATTCCAGGAAGCTGCAACTACTCATGCTGTGGCAGACATGCTTGCCTCAGTGCCCACATTTTTTGAGGGATATATTCTGGTTTTTCTTTGCACCAGGTACATCTGGAAAAGAGCAGCCTCATTTTAACCTGTCATGCACACTGCAGCTGCGGGTCCCTGGTCACTAGCACAGCAAAATGTCCCAGCAGAAGCCCTCTGGTTTCCTTTGGGGACCTACTGGAATCTATCACACCTCTTCACACAAGCACATATACATATGCACATAGTTTCACCTCTGAATCAATCAGAAAAACATACTTTAAAGATTATGATTACCTCTAATGACTTCTTCCTGCTTGTTGGGGGTTAAGTTTGTTCCTTTTTTTCTTATAGATTTTTTCCCCATAAGTTGCTAAGAGACTAAGTACTGATGCTTAGATGGTGCTTGACCCACACAAAAGACATAGCAGAAATTCAGGAGGGGAAAGATCACATGAGTTTTGGAGCAGGAAAAACACAGGGCTGGGGGAGCTGGGGGCGCTTCTTGCTCTGGGCATTGGAGAGGACAGCCAGGCTGCTGCTTGCTGCGGGAGGAGTCCACCGTCAACAGAAAGTCCGGTCCTGGGAAATCTACCATCATCTGCTCGTGTGAATTCTGAGCCCCTTCGCCTGCCCTGCTGGAGCTGGGCCAGCCCTGTCTGGCCATCGTGGCTCCTCCATCACTGCTCTTTGTGCTCCGCTGTAGCCCCGCACCCCCTGCCTGCCGGGACACCCCCCTGCCTGCCGGGACACCCCCCTGCCTGCCGGGACACCCCCTGCCTGCCGGGACACCCCTCTGCCTGCCGGGACACCCCCTGCCTGCCGGGACACCCCCCTGCCTGCCGGGACACCCCCCTGCCTGCCGGGACACCCCTTTGCCTGCCGGGACACCCCCCTGCCTGCCGGGACACCCCCCTGCCTGCCGGGACACCCCTCTGCCTGCCGGGACACCCCTCTGCCTGCCGGGACACCCCTCTGCCTGCCGGGACACCCCCCTGCCTGCCGGGACACCCCCCTGCCTGCCGGGACACCCCCCTGCCTGCCGGGACACCCCTCTGCCTGCCGGGACACCCCTCTGCCTGCCGGGACACCCCTCTGCCTGCCGGGACATCCTGCTGCTCCAGCCACCAGCCCGGGAGCTTCCACCGCTCCGGCTTGGTGCTCTCGGAGTCCCAAGAGATCAGACTGCCCCGGGCTTGTGAAACAAAGGCCCTCGAGGTTCCTGGTTCAGTTTATTATTATTGCTGTAGTTGTTGTTGTTTGTTTGCCTTGTTATATTTACTAGTAAAGAACTGTTATTCTTTTCCCCATAGCTCTGCCTGAAAAGCCTCTTTAATTTTCTGAATTATAATAACTTGGAGGGAGGGGATTAGAATTCCCCATTCCTAGAGAGGCCCTGCCCCTCCCTAGCAGATACCTGTCTTTCAAACCAAGACACTGCTCTAGAAACTGTAGAAAAATCATGTCCTGTGTACCCACATGTATTAAGTATTTAAATGGCTTAGACACAGTTTGTGTGTAAAAAGTGTGCTTCTTTTGTAATACTGGTAAATCTGATGTTTTGTTTCCCACTGTTAGGATGCTGTAGTGCTGGAACTGTTATACTGATGAAATATTATTTGTCTGTAACAGCAACTTTTCTCAAGTGCCTCTTCCCCCTTCTCCCCTGGTGAAAGCCAGATTTCCTTCTCCAGTGAATTTACTTGGGAACAGTTAACATTTCCGGTAATGTAAATCCCAAATAACATATTTTTTTCAAAATCCCAAGCTAAGCACTGCCCTAAGTCAGTTGGGAAAAAGCATTTTTAGAACATTCAGTATAAGGGTATAAGTGAAAATCAATTACACTACCATGTAACTGTTCCTAAGCTGTGTGCTGTAGACTCCTGTTGTGTTGGCTAAGATGCAAAGCAATCAGAGATGTGCCCACTCCTGACCGAAAGCTTTGCTGAGAAAAGCCCCAAGACAGACAATACTGCTTCAGCAAAGCTGCATTTTTACAAGGATAGGTGATTTATTGGGGGGGTGGTGTGAATTCGTAAATTTGAGATTTGCCTACTGACTTGCATACTGCATTGCATACAGGGGTGCTTTATCAGTAAACGAGCTATGAACACTCTGCTGAAATATTTGTAGAGAAAGCTTTGTGTTAGGAGGCTTGCTGTGCTCAGTCACACTGGCCTACTTAGAGGAGTACAGCTCTGTAATTCCTGCGTGCAGGTCCTGAAAGTTGTCATATCTATCCTTACGTACACTAAAATCACGGAGGTGTGGATCTTCGAAAACACTTCAGAGCTCATCTCCTTCTCTAAGCGCCCCTGTTTAAGTGACAGCAATATTTTCAAAATGATCAGCCAGCTGCCAATTCAGCGCCAGTTGTTTGCTGGGGGTTGGTTTGTGCAGGCCCCACTAAAGCAAGGCAACATTGCTCCTTGTTGCAAATCTCTGAGCCTGACACTGGGTCTAATTTGCATCTCTCAGCAGCAGTATGGTGTTAGCATACTCCTTGTCTCTTCTCACACTCCAGTTAGTTATTTCTGTCCTTGAATTGCTCCTTAAAGTGTGCTGGCACAGCTGCGTGAGTACTGAACTGAACCTGGAAACCAGGACAAACGAAAATTAATCTTTTCAGCAACCTTCCCTTTTTCTTTCTTCCTTTCTTTTCTCTTTACTTTTTTTTCCTTTTTCATTATTTTTCTGACCCTTCTGTCTTCCCCACTGTCTCCTTCTCTTCCTAAATTTATTTCCTTTCCTTGATTTACATCACTCCTCTCCCTTCTTTTGCCAGATCAGTTCATCAGTCTAGTTTTCTTTATAATCAAAACATTTTTAATTTACCAAAGAAGTGGTGTAAGACTGTGATAAGAATGCTTACACCAGTTTAAGAAACAGTTGAGCTGAACCATTCTGATACTCAACAAAGTGAAACCAGCCATATCCTGTATATATTACAGTACTCACATCTGATAAATTCAAACCTCAATTCCAGATTTTAACAGCACTTATTCATTTGTCTGCAGTGACCTCTGCTGTGGTTCTTGAAAGGCTGATGCTTTTAAAAGCTTAACCCTAGAATACTTTTGCAATTCCTACTCTTAAGCAGCTATGGTGGTACAGAGTAACAACCTAGACAAGCCCATGTGGCGCCAGGCTCCACCCCCTTATGTTACCACAGAAATAAAATCCTGTCCTTGGCTGAAACCAGGACAGCATTATAGGAATTATTGATCAAACTGTTCAAAAACATAGTTAAGTTTTGTTACAAAGTTTCCAAGTGGCTGTGTGCTTATGTCCGTATAGCAGGTGACATTATCTGTTTTTCTGTGATGTGCATGTATAACCCATGTTTTAATATATTTTGATGTTCATGGTTGAAAAAGACCTTGTAAAAATCTGTCTTCCTTACATTTTATTCTACATCTGTATTGACATTTCTAGTATATACACACACACATATGTAAACACATATGTTAGACAAAGGTAATTTGCACTTCCAAAGCATTTAATTGGTATATTTAGTCAGTCTTTATCTCATTGTTGTGTACCTGAACATGTGGCCTTCTTCCTGAAACTGGAGATACCTTTCTACACTTGTCCTTCTGTGACGTCCATTTCACTTCTACAGATCCTGGAAATTTATGCTCCAGAAGCTTACCAACATGCAGGTCATCTCTGATTGTACTTCTCAGAGATGCAGAATCCTTATACATTTTATTTAGACAAGAAAAATAATCTAATATCAAGTATAATCACTACTCTCTATTATTTTCCTTCTGAATATATGTGGGCTCTCAAGTGGAGACAAAGACATGTATTGACTTCTGTCTCTCCTAAGCTAATCTAAACCTTGCTAAGGTCAAGATTTTAAGCACTGATCAATGCAATAACATTCAGCATGCAGTGTGCTCTTCTTCAGGAACTAGAGTGAGTTCAGAGAATGCTTGAAATTTGTGATATGGATGCTCTCAAGGAGTTAAGTATTTCCAGTTACCATTTCATTTTGAAAGTCATTCCACTGGTTTACTTTGACTGCACAAATAGCTACATTGAATATAATTTTTAATTCAATTGAATAATTTTCAATGTTTTCCTTTAATAATGAAGGGAAATGTCACTGAATGGCTTTGTTAAGGGGAGCTGAATTGTAGTATCTTGCCTTTCTGAAAGAAATGTATCCTGTTTCTCAGATTTTAGGCCATGTTTTCACAGAAATACCTTGTCTCATCTATTCCTTTCTTTTTTCACTTTTAGCACAGAATATAGAAAAGACCTCACTGACTTGAATTTTGAGGCTTTCTACTTGATATTAAATACACTTAGATTTACACTACTGCATGTATCAGGACAAACCTCCCATATATTAGTGTTTTATTCACCTTTGAGCTACTGGTTAAGTCTTAGCTAATAATAGAGCAGAATAACTGACAGCACCTGGATACTGATTTAGATAAATGACAGGTCCATGGCACAAAAATTGAACTTTCATTTGTGGTGTATGACAACTCCTTTTCAAACGAAACAAAGAGCACCAGCTGAGTGTTTCTTGTCAGAGTAGAAAGAATTTTGGAGGACAAATTAAGAAAGACTTGAAGTATACTCACAACCTTAATTATTACTGTGGTTAATGAGGTTAACAACTAGTGGTTCATGCCTTGGTAAATCACTTACTGATCCTTCTAAAGATCAAATTTACCTGAGAAATACATCATTTGTGAAATCTGCATCCTGCAATTGTTTCCTGCAGCTCGGAGGACTAAGAAGTCCAGGCTGACATAGAAATGCTTCTGAGCTGTGATATATGTGTTTTACAACAAGAAATTTCTGTTCTTACAACTGCTCTTGGCAGCTTCTCGAGACAGTACTTAAAATGGGTTGCAGCTTAATCTGTTAAGTCCATATTAACAACTACATTAAGTCAATACTTCTGAGAGACTTTTTACCTAGGCCTATAGGGACAAGACAAGGGATAATAATTTGAAAGATGGTAGGTTTAGATGGGATGTAAGGAAGAAATTTTTCATGGTGAAGATGATGAGGCATCAGAACTAGTTTCCCAGAGAGGCCACAGATGCTTCATCCCTGGGAATGTTCAAGGCCAGGTTGTTTGCGATTTTGAGCAACCTGGTCTAATGGAGTGTCCCTGTCCATGGCAGGTGGGTGAAAACTTAATCATTTTTACAGTCCCTTCAAACCAAACACATTCTATGATTCTTCAATTCTATTTCATGAGGTGTATTTTGAAATAGGGGAAAAAGTTTAGTGCAACATCTGTTCATTTTTCCATTCATCAGTAACAGAGTGATGCTTTATATTAAGCAGATAACTTATGGACAGATTTGTTTGCTTAAAAAAATATCAACTTGATAGTTTGGTAAAATCCATTAATCAAACAGATTGGTTTTGGTCTGTATGCTTAACTGCACCTTTTTTCTAACTCCTTCTTTTAGTTTCCTTTGACTTCTATTTTTTGTGTTTTACTTTGAGTGTTAGATTTAAGCAGTAGTGAAAATTAGGCAGCAGTGATTATGTTCCCCAGGTTTTGAATTTAAATATGCCCCATGATGATTTGCGTTAATATAATTCAAAATCATCAGTATCCTCACAAATAAAATTTGGTTCAGATTAATTCAGCAAGACACATAAAGCAATTCTCCAACCTTGTTGATACTTCAGATTTCTAATAAAAAAGCCAAAGAAGTTGTTGGGGTTTGAGTCTCCTGTAGAATTTTTCCCCCCTCCCAAGTTGCTAGGAGACTAAGTGCTGAGTGCTTAACGTGGACAAAAGAACTGATAACTTAGTTTTGGGGGAGGGAAAAAAGCTCCCGGAGAGAGCGGAGGGTGGGGGGATCTCGCGGCTTTTCTTTTCTTCTTCCGGGGGGGGAGCACCGAGCGGGCCACGGTTGTTGGAGTCCACAGTTAACGAAGGAGTCTGGTCCTGGGAATTCTATCATCTGTTGGAGTATCCAGGAATTCGGAGTTTCTTCGCTGTCCTGCTGGATTTTGGGTGAGCCCGGGTCCCGCCGCTGCGGCTTCTCCGGCACTGCCACCTCTGCCTGCCGAGGACACCCCGTGCCTGCGGAGGACAGTCCACCGCGCCCGGCTTCCAGCCATCAGCGCCGGAGCTTCCACCGTGTGCCCTCGGGGTTCTTGGTTCTGTTCTACTATTGTTATAATTGCTGTTGGTTTTTTGTCTGTCCTGTTATATTTACTAGTAAAGGACTGTTATTCCTTTTCCCCATAGCTCTGACTGAAAAGTTTTATTTTTAATCTTCCAAATTATAATAACATGGAGGGAAGGATTCAAATTCCTCATTTCCTAGAGAGGCCTGCCTCTCCTTAGCAGACACCTGTCTTTTCAAAACCAAGACAGAAGTTTAAAATATTATTCAAATCTTTGCTTTATCAAAATAAATATCTTTTAGCACCTATAAGCTTAGGGAAAAGTAAAAAACATTTCATGATCCTAGCAATAGGAAAAGCAGTCTCCAAATCATTTCTACTCAGAAGGACACCCTGAAGGCTTATATTTATCTTCCTCTAGAAAAGAGTAAGCTAAGTTCAGTCCAGGTTAAGACATTGCTCTTGTTTGCCCAGATGCAACTGTCCTAGGTTACAATGTAAGGTGTGCCCAAAGTATGTATTCTATCACCATCTACATGAGCTGTTGAAACTAGGTTGTGCAGTGTTTCCCGTGCCCCCTCCCTCCAGACTATCTTCTGTTAATGGCCCATCAATGCCCTGCTGCATGACTCATAGATAACTCCCTCCAGGAGCTATCTCTGTTCAATGGGCAATCAAGGACCCATTGCAAGACTGATAAAATGATATCAGTCCATTGTGAAATGCTCCAGCCAACGGGAGGAGCCAAGCATTCCCACCTGGATATAATCTGGGATTTGGGACAGCACAGGGAACTTTACCCACTGGATTCCCAGAGGAAAAGAGCTACCAGACCTTTCTGTGGGAGCACTGCTTCAACAAGACCACTCCATCTGGACTGCTACCACCATGGTGTCAGGTTGCATTCTGACTCTGTCAGTGATCTTTTGTACTATTGCATGTGTTTTATTTTATTTTACTTTACCTTTTTTTCTCTCCTATTAAATTGGTTTTTCTAACTTGGAGTCTCTTGCTGCACAGCACAGCAACCTACCTGGTGTCAAAGTTCCATAAATGAGAGTGAGACATGACTTTAAAGAGTTAAGATTTTACCTAAGGGTTAGAAACAATTTATATTGATCAATATGTAAGTTAGATTAGTAAATGGTAGGTTAATGATTATTAGATGCCCAAGCTAGAGCTAACTGTTATATTATGAGCTTGTTTATAGAAAAAGTGGAGTAAGTAAACCGTCATAAGAACAGATTGAAACCACTAAGAACAATGGCCAGCACCTGGACTTGGTATCAATCAATCAATCACGAAGCAGGGGACCTTGGATTGTGCCAGAGGGTCACAGAGACCTGATGAAGATTCTCCTGACTTCATCCTTTGAGACCACTGACCCAATTCGAGACCACCGACCCAATTCAAGAGAAGAACTGCGCACGCGTGAAGGACTGATAGCCTCATTTTAATACAGAGCGGGGATGGGAGGTGCTGGGGTTATGCATATGTATTGTATGTAAGAGCTTGGAAAATAAATAGAGAGCAAAGAGCCTTGTTTGGGGTGGCCACGCCTTTCAGAGATGACTCCCGTGCTGCCCACCGGTGAATAAACATACCACTTTCTAACTTTAATTAGTTAGAGGGTCTTTGTCCATGACTATATCGGTTTTCAATGACTCAGGAGCAGGTTTTGGTCAGTGCTTTGTGATATCCTTTAAGGTTGGATTTTTTTAATTTTTTTTTTTTTTTTTTTTTTTTCATTCAGACATGGTTACAGGGATTGGAGAACCAGCATAGAGCACTTGACTTCAACAAAAATGTGCTGTACGAATTCTAACTTTATTAGATATTTATTGCATTTATCAAAGTTATAGTGTATCTCATTTTGACTCAAAAAATTGACTAGTATTAGATGCCATATTAGTACAGCTGAGTGAAACTCTCTTTGCAAAATTATCTATTTGTCAGCAAAAAGAAGAAAAAATAAAATTTCTGAGGGACTAGAAATTATACCAAATTGGTGGAAAAATAGTGATTTTCAAAGCAACAGTTTAATTTTGAAATAATTTTTCAGCACTGCAGAAATATCTTGGTTTGGGCAAGATATTTGATAATAATGAAGGAAATAGATTCACAACACTGCTGCTAGTCCTATACCACAGAGTGCAGTGGTTAGAATAACCACATAGAAGGTGGGAGATCAACACTCAGATCCATCTGAAACAGAGCTTGAATCCAGAGCATGGATTTAAAAGAATGTTATCTCCCCTGTATGTTTTAAATATCTAGCCAATGCAGTACTTGATGGAGGGTAGGAGAGCAACAAAAAATAAATGAGCTTAGAATACCAGCACTCAGAATACTGGTAGAATAATTGGTTTGGGAATTTGTTTTTTAAATTTCATATTAAATCTAAAGACAGAATTCCCACATACAAGCTAAGTATGCCAATCAGTCCTTTTGTCACAACTGTTACCAGGGAGGAAAAAAGGCCACGCTACCAGAGCCTGATCTTCCATCACCACTCCACTTTCCATCTCTGCACAGCTCCTGTACAGTTGCTAATCACACACTCCTCAGTGGTATATAGGGCCAGAGTTTCTCACTCTCTCCTCTACCATTGAAAAATACCAAAATTGGAAAATGGGACAGGATTATAGTTGTGTCAGGGTGTATCCCTGCTCTTCTGTTATTGAGATGAGCATATGTGTATCATGCAGGGATTCTATGTCTTTTTCAAGGCCATATTTTTCAGACTGATGTGTCTATTCCCTTGCACAGTACACGTGCTCACTCTCACTATGTGACTTAGACACTAAAGCGTATCACCTTAAGGATATATGTAACACTTCCCCGCTATCTAAGCAGAAAGGGATTTCATTTTCAGTAGAAGGAAACAGCATTCTTTCCAGACAAGTCACTGAGTGACTTCATTCATGTATCTAATTAATCTGACTCAGCCTAGACAGCTATGTCTGTGTTCATTGCTCTATTGTCTTCGACAGTCAAAAGGTGTAAACTGATACTGGCTAGCAATCAGATCAGACTTCTGGTGTAGGCTCTTCTACCCCAGATCCTTATGTCAAGTTAGCTTTACGAATTTTTAACTTTATTAAAAATACCTGTTTGAACCACTCAGACCAATTTAAGACTACGAGTTGAAGGCTGTTACCGTAATCAAACCATCTGAGTAAAACCAAGTTCCTTGGAGTGGTGTATTTTTGCAATGTTAGTATATGGCCATTTAGATTGCTACATTTTTGGTGTGTAGATTCTCCTTGAATCTCACCATCTGTTGGGTTGTAAAGCTATTTGCTCTTCAAGCAAATTAGACACTTGAGAGGCTTTACACTATAAAAAGAACTACTTCTTTCCATAAAAGTCATGTCTTCCTAATAGTGATGGAAACCAAACAGGGGTATATTTATCACCAAGGGCTAACAGTTGGAAAAAAGCCATCTTTTCTAGTAGTATGCTTTTGGTATATTCTAAATGTTTTACTTTCCCTCTTTATTTATGTTATAATTTTTCTCAAGACAAAGCAACTGCACCGTCTCTGTACAGGCCTTTCTCTGTCATATATACTCACTGGATCTTTGCTTTCATTTTTGCTGTTCCTCTTGTGGCTTTACTCATATATCTGATGCTTCTTTTCCAAGTGCTTACAAACTACCAACAAAATTTTGGATTATGACTTATCTCACCTCTTGATAAGTATCTTGGAAGCTATTCTTGTTTCCATCATCAGATTCCATAAAGGAAAGAACGTATACTTTGTGTAAACTGAGAGCTGATGGTTATGCTCAATAATTCCAATGAATCTTCAAACCATAAAACAAATATATGTATCTAAGAATGGGCAAACATTCTGAGTAGGAAGCATGTGGACACTCTTTCCTCTATTCTTTACATGTTTAATATTGTAGAAATTAAGGTATTTAAGTAACACTTCCAGCAAGTCTCCTGTGATAACTATAAGGTTGAATTCTGGCTACATAGAAAATTCAGTTAGACAGAAAATTAGTCTGGTCTGTTGGTGACGAAAGCTTCCTGAATATTGGCCTGCAACCGCAAAAAGATAGCCAGCAGACCAAGTGTTGGGAGTTAGGTTTGTTCTTTTTTTTTTTTTTTGTCTTAGAGAATTTTTCCCCATAAGTTGCTAAGAGACTAAGTACTGATGCATAAATGGTGCTTGAGCAACACAAAGAAGGTGGCTGCAAGTCAGGGGGGGAAAGATCACATGAGTTTTGGGGCAGGAAAAGGACAGAGATGGGGGAGCTAGGGGTTTCTTCTCGTTCTCGACATTGGAGAGGACAGCCAGGTTGCTGCTTGCTGTGGGAGGAGTCCACTGTGAACAGAAAGTCTGGTCCGGGAAATCTACCATCATCTGTTCGTGTGCCCAGGAATTCTGAGCCCCTTCGCCTGCCCTGCTGGAGCTGAGCCAGCCCTGCCTGACCATCACAGCTCCTTCAGCACTGCTCACTTTGCAGAGATACCTGCCCTGCCTGCTTGGGACATCCTGCTGTTCCAGCCACCAGCCTGGGAGCTTCCACCGCTCCAGCTTGGTGTTCTCGGGGTCCCAAGAGATCAGACCGCCCTAGGCTTTGTGAAACAATGCCCCTCGAGGTTCCTGGTTCAGTTTATTATTAATGCTGTAGTTGTTGTTGTTTGTTTGCCTTGTTATATTTACTAGTAAAGAACTGTTATTCCTTTCCCCATAGCCCTGACTGAACAGCCTCCTTAATCTTCTAAATTATAATAACTTGGAGGAGGGGATTGGAATTCCCCATTCCTAGAGAGGCCCCACCCCTCCCTAGCAAATACCTGTCTTTCAAACCAAGACACCAAGGGAAGTGATTACTTCTCTACGCAGCACTCAGGATGCCATACCTGGAATATTCCCTCTCTGTACAACAGAGAGCAAAGACCTGGAAAGAACCCATCACAGGGGCACCAAAATGATGGACAGGGGAAATGCATGTCATATCAGGAAAGGATGAGAATGCTGGGTTTGTTTAGCTTGGAGAAAAATCTAATGAAGGATCCAGTTTTAGTCTTCAGATGCAAAAAAGGGGCTTTGGAGACAATGAAAGTGAATTTTTAGTAGAAGTATACAGTGAAAGAGACGATACAGTGGTCACAAGTTGCAGCAAGGGAAACTAAAGCTAACTGCAACAAAGAACAGTGACTGTGAGGGTAGCCAAGCACAGGGATGCGTGCCCAGAAAAGAAGTAGAACACCTGATCTTGGAAATACTGGTCAGTACTTGACCAGGCACAGCCTGAGCAACCTTACCTTGCCTTGAAGTTATGCCTGCTTTGAGTAGAGGTCTAAATTAGATGATCTCCTTTAGTCACTTCTGGTCTGTATTACCCAATGGTTCAAAGCATCCCAATGCTTGTCAAAAATGAAGAAATCTATAGAGAGATAAGAAAATGTAGTTTCAAACAGGAGGAAGTGCAGCACTAATACATGAAAAGAAATAAAGTTTTGCAGTTTGACAATATTCTTTTTAACTTTGTTCCTGTCCTTCATTAAGCATACATCACGATTTGAAGCCAGCTGGAAATTAAGCACCACACAGCCACTCACTCAACCTCCTCTCTCCTCCCAACCTCCACCACAGTGGAATGGGAAGCAGAATCAAAGTAAAACTTGTATGCTAAGAACAATTTATTAATTGAAAATAAAGTAAAAGAAAGCAATAATGGTAAAATATAATGATAATAAAAATAATTAAAAAAACCCCAAGTTGATGCATAATGCAACTGCTCACTACCCCACTGATCAATGCCAAAACACCCTTCCCAAACCCACATCAGGTAACTCCTCAGTATATATTCTGGGCATGGCATTCTATAGGGTGGAATATCCTTTTGGTCAGTTCAGGTCAGCTGTCCCAGCTGTGCTCTCCCCCAGTTTCCATTGTGTACCTCCTCACTGGCAGAGCGTGAGACAAGAAAAAAATGTTAGTGAATTAGGGTAAACATGACTTAGCAAAAAAAATGAAAACTACACTATGTTACCAACACCGTTCTCATTCCAAAATTCAAAAGCACAGCACTGCAACAGCTACTGAGGAGAAATTAACTCTATGGTAGCTGAAACCAGGACAGCGTGTCCTGCAGATTGCAGACTACTTGCTTCGCCATGTTTTAACCCCTACTGACAGAAATCAAAATATTACAGTTTTATGGCTGCATAAATAAGCTTTTCACGGAAGAATAAGAACAATCCGTCTCATCAAACCAGCATGAGAATCCAATAGGCATCCTCAAAATTATCAACAGATTATTCAAGACAATTTGTGCTAAAGAAGTTCCATTTTCACTTAGTGGGAGTGAGGACAGACTTTTTTCTTCTCAGTCTTTGGGCTAGAAGTTTACACTTAGTCTTTCACTGAATATTTATCTTTCTTCCTTCGATATCTGTTTTGCTTTTATTTTCCATGAAGCATGTTATTTGACTTTTAATTGATATATCAAAAACAGGCAAGGTTAGTTACATATTCAGTTGCTGTGGCTGAAATTATTATTATTTAATACAATAAAAAGACACTCATAAATCCTCTAATGCTCTCATGAATCTTCATTTCCTTTTAATTATCTCTGATCCTCGTGTTCCTTTATCAGCTTGAATCAGATTTATCAATTTCACACTAGAAATGAACAAAGCATCAGTACATCTTAGAGATTGATGTAATTAATTAAAATAAGTGATGTTAACATTTTTACCTAGTAAACCACAATGAACCTTATTGAAGCTCCAGCCTAACTAATATTTAATAAAATATTTTGATAAATTTTAAAACCTCTAGATATTTAGAAGTAGTTATAGATCCAAAAAGCATAGGATTCCAAAAATATAATGACTGTTTTACTTCTGTAAGGGGTAAATATTTTATGTATATATTATTCTAATCATAATTTTTCATCAGTTCTTTCCTATTTAGTGTTTCCCCAGATTATGTCAACTACACATATATTTACTGCCTTTTAGAGTATGACATTATAAATCATCCTTTCTTTCTTATATAGAAATTTTTCACCCTCCAGAAATCACAGAGTAGGTGCTCCTAGGTAGCAATGCCGGCAGCAGACTTTCTGAGAGTAACAGGACTGTAGTGGCTGTGAACTACACTGCAGCCAGTATCAGTCAACTGGAACAGACTTGGCACTGAGCACCTCAAGGAGCAGATGAACTGACCCTGCAGGTTTTATTACCAAAGGACTTTGAGATTAGTGGCAAAAGTTGCACATCTTTTGTAAAGTTCATGAGATTTTAAAACCCACTGTGAAAATGAGAGGCTTTTTAAAAGAGTGTTGAAAATTCTAAAACTCAGTAAGCAGCCCTGGGTACAACAGATAGCAAATCTGAGAGACTGCTATTTTGTTTGTGAATGTAGAGTGTTTTCTAATTGATAAATGATTGATTTTAAAATTAAATAAAACACATCATAAAACTTAGTTGACTCACCTCTTTGGAGAGTTAAACTCCACATAGTTCTTCTATGGCAGGGACAATGAGAGGAGGACTTGCTGCTTCAATTGGAGTTATTCAGAGACAAAGATCTGGGAAAAGAAAGAAATCAAAGTTGACAGGGAGCCTTCCACAGGATTCTTCTCATGCTATCCTGTCCTACCTGCAGACTGTGTATGTCAAAAAATGGATTTTGGCTGGATACTGCTTAAATACTAAAGCAGGCAGAGAGAAATATTTGGATTTCTGAAGCTACAACTTTCATGTGCTTTGTAATTGGCAAATACCGTAATTCCTGCTAATTACAACTTTTTTTCCTAGATAATCCACATTTCATTATGTCTTCTACATGCTGCTTTCTGGCAGCGAGGTACTTACTAAGATTACAAGGTATGAGAAAGCAAGGTTGTTTTCCTCCTGGCACTAATGAATGAACCTTCTCTAGGACACAGGTACTTTCTTTGCAAAACTTCTAAACCTTTCTCTGGGGAGACAAGATACTGTTCATGTTATGGAGTTTGGGTTTAGAAATACATAATTACTGAATGTGTTCTTATGAATAAATATTTTTACTATTTGGACATTCAAGATAATAAAGGAGAAATACTAAATAGAACAAAAGCATGGTTAAAGCATGCACCCATATACCCAAAGGAATACAGCCTTTCCCTTTTCTGACAAAGAAGTGATGTTAAAATACTGCTCACACTAAATATTTGTTATACTCTCATTGACGTCACTCCTTCAGACCAAGGTGTATTCCTCTACCTCAAAATAACAACCATATTGTGGTTGCATCTGTCAAGATTTTGTATATCATTGCCACTGTCATTTTGCAGTGCTTATAGAATAGGTTTGCAAATTCTCTGAGACACAAATCAGCTTTGGTTATCTTTCTGTGTTTCATGTAAATTAATTAACTGTGATAATCACAGATTTTTTTTTTTTTTTAAACAGCTGTTTTTACACTTCTAATTGCAGAAGCAAAACCTGAAAAGTTTACTAATGCAGTCCTATAACTGGTAATTATGTAAATTTTATCATTTTTAAATTATCATCCACCTGCAACATGCCCAGTCACCAGTGGAGGTAGGTTGTTCTTAAACATTAAAAAAAATCTATATACATTATTCATGCTTTGTAGATTTCTCTTCTGGCTTTAAAGGATGCCAAACACAGCATGTGAGAAAATAATGCATCAGCAGTGAGAAATAAAAGAGCTCTGAACCTTGCCATCTCTGTAAAGACAGCAAACATTCAGAAAGAATATCGTGTACTGATCTTATCCAATTGCATCCGGACTTCCTCAAGAAGAGTCTTTATCTAGTATTATTATTATTATTGTTGCTGTTTTTGTTAGTAGCATTACTACTATTGTTTTCTTTGCCCTTTATTTTCACATTCATTAGTAGAGGAGCTTCCAACACTTGCATCAAGCAAATTGCAGAATAGATTCCCTACAGGAAAACCATAGACATCAGAGATTAAAAGTCCAATATAATCAGTGATCTTGGCTAATGCAGAGATCAGACTCAAGGATTTTTTTTCTGTGCTATTCTGATCCATTTTATACAGTCTAGCTTCAAATTGTTATCAAGAATGGAGTCTAAATATTAGACTTTTCTAACTAAAATATGTTCCCTGAGAAGCTCTATTAAAGACTTTTTCCTGACTTCTTTCTCCTGAACTAACCATAATATATAATTTCTTTGTTTTAAGTATTTTAATTAAGAAATACACCTTTTTGCAATGAAAATACAAACTTGTAGCTATAAAATAGATAGGTATTGTTAAACAAGAGTTCTGAAATTTCCCTTCCAGGAAATGTGTGTGTGCATTAAAACTAATTTAAATATATTTAAGTAGCATTTCATTGCCAGACAAGCAAAACCACAGGCAATCTAAACACATTTCTGTATGACGTTAAAATGTGTTTAAATACATTTAATGAGCAAAAATGGGAAAAATTTTTAAACTCAGTCAACTGTATTTACAATAAAGACTAGCCTGTAAAAGGAATTAGGATTTCATTGTTGTAGTGGTTTCATGTTCACTAAATTTTGGTCTTAGTACTTACTTTTTCTGTGGGAGAGAGACTAGGAGAAAAACAAAGCAGGCTCAGCCTTAAAATTAACAAATAGTTTATTAACATACACTAAAAGAATAGAAAAAAAAGAAAGTTCCTAAAACAGAATGAAACATCAAAAACACTCTTCCCTCCCCTTCAAACTGTTCACTTTCTTACAAAACAACATAAAGAGACAAAGCTTGTAATTTTCAGTCAGTTTCACTATCTGACAATAGTCTTTCATCAATTCTTTAGGGGAAGAGTATCTTCTAGAGTCATGGATCCCACTGACAACTTAGAACAGTCCTCTTGTGGGTTTTAAAGATGAATAACTCCAAAGCAAAGGATTCTTTATTTCAAGGTACAGAGATATCTTCTTATTTCTTCACTGGCGCAGGGGATTTCTCATCTTTATCTCTGTTCAAGCATCTTATAGGATATTACAGAGTTCATCACAAACACCTTTGCTTAAATCTACACACAAATTAAAGTAATCATCTCCCCAAATGCATATCTTTCCCACGATTTAAAGGAATGACCTAAATATAGAGTTCATTTCCATGGCTCAAGTAAGAATAGAACAACTAATTCTTCAACTTTCTGTCTTAATAGTCTTTTCCCTCTTGCTACTGACTTCATGCTGTTGGTCTTTATGTTCACTCTGTCCTTTATTACTCTCTCAGAGAAGGGCCAAGCTCTGGAAGCTTCGTGTTGCTAGGAAAGAGTTAAATCTGCTCAGAGTCTTTGTCTCTCTCTCTGTAGCTCATGGTGTTAGATGTTCAAGGCTGAGCGGATGAGGGAGGAAGAATTTACGCAGGAACATCAGAGACTGGAGTACTCAGGTGGTCCAGAATCACAAAAAACCCCAAGCAGGATCATAAATGCCTTCTCAGCCCACCCCTCAGTGTAAATCGGGATGGCCTTGGCCCAAATGGTGCCCATAGCTCTTATCAGGGGCCCAGCAGAGATCTCTCCCTGCTTCAGAGAAGTCTGAAGAAAGTAGCTGTTGCAAAACAGCAACCTCTCCTTCCCATCCCCCTTCACCCGGGAGCCGATGGAATCCAGCCAGGCCTCAGGCCAGTTCCCCCAAAAAGGGGGAGCAGCAGGCCCAGCTCGATGTTACCTGTCTCTCTCTGGCTAAAAGAAGAAGAAAAAAGACCTACTTACAGAAAATTCATGGGGTTTTATATGGTATTTCCCAAAGTTGCAGCCAACAATTTCAGTGATCAGAATAGATGTCAATGTTCTAACTAACTCTCTGATAGGTCCCTGTCTCTTCTAAAGCAATTCCGAGGTCCTGACCTGGAGAATTATTTTACATTTTTCTATAACTAAAAAACTAAACTGTACTAACCCATGACAATTGTGCAGCAGCCGTACAGAAATGAGAGCAAAATAGTAGTGAAGTAACTGAGTAGCATATTTTAAAAGAGCATAATTAAAAAAAAAAATCTAAAAGATCTAGCGAAGTTGCTTGTAAAATTTAAACTTGTGCTTTTTGCCCACGACTTTGAGAAAAGGGAAAAAATATTAAGAATATAAAAGACTGTGGCAGGTCTTTAAGATTGGCATCTTGAACAGGAATTTCAGAAACCGTGAGAACCATCTCATCATCCTGTCCAGCCAGTGACAATGCTCATTGACGTCTTTGGTAAATACTTAACTAAATAAGAACAAAATTCCACACTTTCTTCTACAGAACATTTTCACTCTGAACCTGCTCTGGTACATACCTACCTATAAAAGGAAGGAAAAGAAGGGAAAGGAAAGGTAGGCAAGGCAAAGCAAGGCAAGATGGAGCTCTAGGCTTTCTGCATTGAAGCAGCTGTCAGCCTGCTGTATAACAGGGAATCTTGTAACTGTAAGCAAAGCTCTGGGTGACAGACCCAGGAGACACTGGTTCTCATGAAAACTGAATAACTGCTAAAAGACATCAGGACATGTGAGAAAACAAAGTCAAAGCCATGTGCACAATGCTGGACATGTTTGCTGTCTCTTTCTCAGTCCAATTTTCTTGTATTTCTGTGAAGCCGTATGGCCAAAATCTGGTTTTCTTATCTGTTGAGAAAATAATAATAGTTACAAAATATCAAACTATTCCTAAAAAATGGTGGCATATCGCAGTGAGAGGTAGGGAAGAGACACACGCACACACGAGGATCATGCAGCAGCAGCCTGATTTACTAAGGCCTCTTTTCCTCTTGTAGCTGAGAAGGCAGGTGCAGTGCAGTCAATCCTCATTGGCTGAGCCAGCTGCCACTCAGCCAAGCAGCCAATAGTAGCCTGATACCCCAACGGCCTGGGCTGACTCGCCAACGGGCCTTACTGGTCGGGTTACATAATAAGGGTAATTATATAATCAATAAAATTTACGTTATAAGATTGGAATTAATTATAACTGTGGAGCCTACAGGCCAGCTGTAGGCCATCACAATTCCTCCTTTTTGCTTTTAAATACAAAAGCAGTGTCTGTCTTCCTCTGCAGGGCCCTTGCCAATAAGACAGGCACGGCGCTGTGTAAAAGCCTCAACCTAGGCCTTGGAAAGCTTGAATGAGGCCTTCAACTCAATTTGACAGGACCAGCCCTTTCTCAGTCAGTTATATATCCCATGCACCTTTGAAGCTATAACATTCACCCTAGGGAGCTGTCAGGCAAGACTGCTAACAACACAAGTTATCGAATTGGCATGCTGCAAGGCTTATAGCTTGAAGATTACAAACTTACAACTTAACTCCAAAAACCAGGAAACATTTCCACTCTCAAAACTGTGGGAAAAAACAACCAACAAGAAAAACAATCTGTCCCAAAATTTTCAAGTCAAGTCCTCACACTTAGATATGTATAAAACCTTAATGTCCAACAAAGAGGTGAAGTCCTTAAATAGATTTGTAATCTCAGAAATTCCAGTTCTTGGTGTGGTAAGGGTGCAAGTGGTTTAAGTCACTGCTTCTCGACATCTGCTGCAGCATCATCGTGAGGATATTGTCTCTGGTCCTGAGCATGATGTAGGGCAGGATGGACACAATTGGAAGGTATCCACTGTGTTCCGGTGTCCGTAGAAACATACACATATCCACATCCCCAGGTAATGAGGTCCCATGGACCTTCCCACTTACTTGTAATAATGTTTTTTACCATTAACTTTGGTCTAGGTGATGGAGTATCACCAGATGACTGCAAGGATAGAAAATGATTCTGAATTGTTGGGTTCTGAGATTTCTCTGGGACTGTTAGGTGGTTTAAGGTGTATACAGCTTTGGCAACTCTACTTTCTGGGGTCTGCCCACACATTCCTCCTTTTTGTTTTTCTAAAATGCATTTTAGAGTGCCATGGACACGTTCAACAATGGCTTTTCCTGTTGCCAAATGGGGGACACTGGTGTGGTGTTTTACACCCCATAATTGAAGGAATTGTCTAGTACCGTGTACGATGTAAGCAGGGCCAGTATCTGTTTTTATGGTGTGTGGCAAAGGCTTTGCCAATGCGCAATGGTATCCCTCCTCTTTTCTCCAGTATGTATGGTAGCCCATAAAGCCAAAAAAATGTGTCAACTGGCATGAGAACACACTTTAGTTTTCCAAATTCTGGAATGTGAGTCACATCTGTTTGCCAAATCTGTAAGGCTCTTGGGCCATGGGGGTTAACTCCCAACTGTGGTGGCACTGTGTGACCTTGGCAATTGGAGCAGGAGTTGAATATGTTGCGAGCCTCTGAATTTGATAACATAAATTGTCTCTGCAGGGCTCACGTGCCTTGATGGAAAAAGGCCTGTAAAACTTTTGCTTATTACATAATTAAGGTAATTCTATAATCAATCAAATTTCAGTTATAAGATTGGAATTAATTATAACTGTGGGGCCTACAGGTCAGCTGTAGGCCACCACAGTGGGAGGTTTAGGGGTCTTTTGAGCAAAAACTAATGGCAAATTGGTGGAGTTCCAGTCATCCTCCACTCTGGTTCTAATCCTGTATATCCACCTGAAGAAATTTCAAAGAACATGTAATTCCTGTCCATATCTTTGATCAGAAAGTCTTTCATTTGGTCTTCTACTCATTCCTTTATTGATAATGAATCATAATTAGAAAAATTAACACCCACAGGGCAGTTATACTGAGCAGAATCTAAGCCACAGCTTTCCATTTCTCACTAGAAGAGGAAAATATTTTATCAGTCCTGACAGATTTCTTGTCTTTTTAAACTGGCATAAATAAGCTCTCTGTTCCTTTAATCATTTTGTCTTCTTCCAGCACATTGCTCCATCTTTTAATGACAAAATTCTTCAATAATTTTAGTAGATATATCTACCAGTGAATCCCCTTTTGGTTTCATGTAATAATTTATTTGGTTAGGCTTTTTTTGAATGTTATGTATCTTATGGGAAGCTAACTTGCAAGCTATCTGTTGACACAATCCTCAACCCATGATTTATCAGTAATCTACTCATAAAAAATTCAGCTGATTTTTCTGTTACTGATGTCCTATGTGTCTTGGTTTGAAAGACAGGAATCTGCTAGGGAGGGGCAGGGCCTCTCTAGGAATGGGGAATTCCAATCCCCTCCCTCCAAGTTATTATAATTTAGAAAATTAAAGAGGCTTTTCAGGCAGAACTATGGGGAAAGGAATAACAGTTCTTTACTAGTAAATATAACAAGGCAAACAAACAACAACAACTACAGCATTAATAATAAACTGAACTAGGAACCTCAAGGGGCATTGTTTCACAAAGCCTAGGGCGGTCTGATCTCTTGGGACACCGAGAGCACCAAGCTGGAGCGGTGGAAACTCCCAGGCTGGTGGCTGGAGCAGCAGGATGTCCCGGCAGGCAGGGGTGCGGGGCTATAGCGTAGCAAAAAGAGCAGTTCTGAAGAAGCTGCGATGGCCGGGCAGGGCTGGCCCAGCTCCAGCAGGGCGGGCGAAGGGGCTCAGAATTCCTGGGCACACGAGCAGATGATGGTAGAATTCCCAGGACAGGACTTTCTGTTGACGGTGGACTCCTCCCGCAGCAAGCAGCAGCCTGGCCGTCCTCTCCAATGCCCAGAGCAAGAAGAGCCCCCAGCTCCCCTAGCCCTGTGTTTTTCCTGCCCCAAAACTCATGTGATCTTCCCCCTCCTGACTTTCAGCTTTCGGCTACCTCCTTTGGGTGGTTACGCACTATCTAAGCACCAGTACTTAGTCTCCTAGCAACTTATGGGGAAAAATTCTATAAGAAAAAAAGGAACAAATCTAACCCCCAACACTATGGCATATGACACTGCTATTCAGTGTTGATTTTTTTATGTTGCATACAGAAAATATTTTTTTTTGAAAAATAAAAAGTAACTTAGACCAATTTCAAGTTTCTTCATTAAATGAATCACTACTATAGATATGAAATTATTTTTTTATAGAGAACCATAGTATCTGATTAGCTAAGAAAACTACAAACAATGTGAGATCACAGTGTGATTAGGAAATTAAAAATTTCTTACTGCTATTATTTATTCATTTAAAGTGAGTTTGTTGACAAAAGCTCCTAACAATATCCCTGCTTTGGAAATAATTAGAATTTCTCAGTTATCAGAAGAAAACATCATTGGTGACTTACACAGGCAACTCTCTTGTAAAACCATTTACAAGACTCTCGTCATTGTAAAGTCAGGGCTCCTCCTTTCTCCATTGCATTGCATTGCAGAGGTGACTGCTCTTGCTTGCAGTTCCTTGCAGACCTGTGGGCAATACCTGTACCTACTGTTATTGCCTAGTTGCAGTATTGCTGCTGCTGATCTTTACACTTCCTGCAGACACTCAGAGAAGGGAAGATGGGCAAATCAAAGTTTTATAAAACAATAAAGTCAGGCAGCATCAAATAAACAACCTGTTTGCACAGAAAAAGGGCAATTTATTTTAGTGGTTTTCAGAGATGAAAGTGAGTTTTAGTGACAGACTGTACTTGTAGTACAAGGAGGTAGAAGAAAAGTTACAGAAATTCAAAGGTTACCTTACTCCAAAGATATTTCAAGAATAAAGAACAAATAAGTGCAATATTGTTCTACTACACATAAACAGAGGGTAAGGAATTGCACAAACAGAAAACAGGTGTATTTCATAGCTATTCTGTGTTAGTGTGGTGGTGTACTTTTTCTAGCTCAATAACCACTAAAAGGTGATGGCAAAGATTCAGTGTATTTCACTTCATCTCCTTTGATAAGCCCCATTTCAGTTACACAGGAAAGAACAGGTAGAAAAAATCAAACTATTCTTTTTAACTTGGAAGTAACTAAATTAGGTAAAGTAAGAAGGTTCTAATCTAACCAAGTCTAAATCATATTACAGCTTTTAAATTATTTTTAATGGTGTAAATACCTTTATAAACCTTCTGCATGTGTCCAGCTGTCTTGCTAATTCTCAACCTCAATTACTGCATTAATATGGAAGAACTTTAGCAGCAGGATACAGTGCTCCATACTAAATACAGGCCCTCAGCTGAGACACGATGTATGTAGGATATAACATGCCTATTTTGATGGCACTAAAAAATTCATGTGAATTTATTCCTTGCAAGACTATTGTCTATAAGGGAGAAAGCAATAATGATTCTGTAGTTGTATATGATGGGTTATGTGCTGCTCCAGTCCTGCAAGTGCAGCTAGAACATAAAAGGGCAGGAGCAGAGTGAGTAGAAATTAGTTCATGTTTTGCAGGTTTGGATGGTTCATAGAGTTCAGCATCCTGCAGATCTAGCCCAATTTCCTGTATGTCTATTTCAAGAATGGTCTACAAATCTCAGCTTGCTCTAAATAGCAGTGAAGGAAGCAATTTCTTAGAATATAAACAGGGAAAATACATCTAGAAAAAAATACAGTAATGTCAAATACAGGCCACACATTTGAAACTATTTCTTGATATTGAGGATCTTCTGGAAGGTTTTTTCTCTGACAAAAGCAGTAGCAAATCTTGTTGTGGAACTATTAAAATGTAAAAGGACAAATGTAAGGCAAAAAACATCTGAGATTCCTACACTGAGAACATTAAAAACAGATGGGTCTAAAAGGGGTAGTTTGCAACTGACATTTTTTTCATCTCCAGGCTCCACAATCTTGTCTAAAGAAAAGCAACACAACTTTTACCAATGAGAAAATTAGAGAAGTGGAAGATACAGTGTAAAGGGCCTGTGCCAGGCATAGAGTATGATTTGTGACACCAAGCCAGTCAACTAATCAGTAAAGGAAATCAGTGTCTCCTTGTAAAAAATGTGAGACTTTGAATAAATTCCATTGCAAAATGCAAATTTTGCAATTCAAACAAAATTGCAGGAGTAACAAATGACAGGTAGAAATGGTACCTGGAGATCATACTCATCACTCCCTCATTATTCTCAAACAATTTTCATTTAATCCTCTTCTTCTATCTCTGTTTGTAGTAGTCTCTCAAGCAGATTAGAGTGAGACTTCTGGAATTTTAAAAGGATGTTTTAAGAAGGTGCTCAAAAGTGATGCTGTTGGTGTCTTCATTCCCATAATTTAAGGATGACAGATTTGGATTGCTTCGTTATGCTTGCTATATCAATAACATAATAAATCTGGATATAAAAGAGAGAAACAGATTTGTGGTGTCAGAAGCTTAAGAATATAATATAGTTTATATTATTTTGCAAGAGATGTTTAAAAAGGAAAATAAGTATTGGCTTTTAAATTTGAAAATATCCTTTCCCTGAAGAAGGCTGATGTTTACATATTCATGAAAATCACTTATCCACAGCTCCATGTTCTTGTTCAGCCTCGTCATTGGCTAGAAAAGGTCAAAAACTAGTGATCAAAAATTCAGCTACACGCTGTCTACATCTGGCACTTGGAAGTTTTCAAGGTTGGGTGTGCCTTTAAGCAGCCTGGTCTAGTGGAAAATGTCCTTGCTCATGGCAGAAGGATTGGAAGCAGATGATCTTTAAGGTCCCTTCCAACACACGATTCTATTATTCTAATAAGTCAATATGTCTTATATGAGTTACAGGTAAATTATATACATTCAGATATAATTATACAAAATATTGTATTGTACATGTATACAATATTATTAAATATGAAATAACAAAAGTTATGTGTTCTAACTCCATTCCTATAGATAATACTCAAATATGGTAATTGCAAAAAGTCTCCCTGGGGTCCATAGATTGGATAACCTTTTAGTGTCTTTGCCAGCCTAAAAGATTATGATTTCAAGGTAAGTAATGTGATATTGTACCAAAGCTTTGGGAAAAGCAGCTCCCCTGCCCATCAACATGGCAGTGAAAAAGTTGCAATAGCAATTTGCAGGAAATCTTTGGGGTTCTGACATATTATATGGCACATCATTTCAAGCCAAGCAGCATGCTTGGCTGGTGCTGCTGCACAGACTGGTGCTGTGTTGTGCTGTTTCACAACAAAATAGAGTTGAAATAGGGAGAAAAGCACTGTAAGGCACAGTGACATTTAGGCACTGGCTCTGTCCAAGAAATGGGAGACCTCAACATTATGCAGCCACACTGAAACCATTCTGAACTCAACTACTATAAAGACAAAAGTATGTATTTGCTAAGATGAAATATGTTAAAGAGAAAGCAAAGCATCTAAAGATAAAGGTGTGCCAAAAGGAAATAAAAAAACAAACCAGTTTCAATTAGCATTTAGATTAGGTTTCAAACTTTCTTTTGCCCTCTGTAGCTCACCTCTTCAGCCTGAATGTAGCCCCTAACTGACAATCTTGGTAGCCACAAGGTCTTTACATCCTCATATAAAACCACTAGTGATTCATTAGTTTTCTAAACCTTAGGTCTCTCTTTGGGATTTGTTCAAATTAAGGACTTCTTTCCTCTTCCCCACTGAGGTGTTTCTTAGGGTATGACTTCGGGATATGCTGAATCAGAGTTGACTGGTGTCTGTGAAAAATATATGGAGCTTTCATCCTTTCTTACCCAGGGCAGTGGGTTTCTGCCCCTCCCTCACGTTGGACTCGGTATGTGTGCAGCCAGAAAGAGGGACTCGCTTTACTGACTGATCTCAACACAGGTAACTGTACCTTTATTCAAACTGAAAGGAGTTATGACCTGCTTGCTACTCAGACTGCAACTTGGAAAAGAAAATGCCTATATAGCTGGTCATAGCCCTATCAAGACTCTAGGTATCTAAATGAGTTAAAGTACATACTTACGGATCCCTAAAAAAGTAAATATTTCTCTTTATCTTATTCTTCAGTCATTCATCTTTCTGGTGTTCCCAATGTTTGGCTGCCAAGGCGTGCCAGAGACAGTGCAACGTATTCACCAGACCATCTTGTAACACAGCTGAACTGACAAGCTGGCCAAACTTAATCTGAATTAAGATAAAATTATTTTTCTTTTGCATTACTAAGGTTATTTGCACTAAACAAAATTCCTAACAATAAAGGTTCCATTGGATCGAAGCAGAGAAAGAACTCACAGAGGCAGATGCTGCTTTCATATGAAAGATGTTGGGCTTTGCTTCTTTACACTAATTACTGCTTTCTGATATTGAATCACAGAAGGTGCTTAAAAATGGCATAACAGAAACATTTAAACAGAATGCTTCATGGTTTTTGAAACATTTGTCATGTTGACCAAAATGGCTCTTGAAATTCAACCTCAGTTCACAGATAGCTTTGTTCACTCATGGAGCTGTACCATGGAGAGGAGGGGAAGAGGATTTTCTATTTAAAAAATTTAAATTAGCTCTTCTCTCAGAGCTCCACACTATGTATTTTACAGAACTTGTGCAAAGAATTTCTTTCAGCATGAATCTTTATGTCTGTGTCAGGTTAAATGTAAGACTCCCAGCATTACAGCAAACACTCTCTGCCTCTGGAAGGCTTAGTGCTTTGATAGCTCAAGAGGATAGAATTAATATTGCCCTTGACTGCAGCAATTTTATCCTAGATTATCCTGATTTTATTTTGCATATCTTGTAATGCCATCTACTTCATCTTTTCTGAAAATATTCACTGCATAAATGTCAGATGAGCAAACAAAGACTGTATGAGTTAAATAGATTGCACTTGTCTAAATTCAGTAGTGGATCTGGGAATCCAGCAGTTGGCTAGTGTACAGTATAAAGTACAGAGAATATGATAAAGGGATAAGCAAGTCCACTGAAGTGCACAGAAAGTGCAAAACCATTGCTTTGGTCCTCTTTTAAATTTTTTTTTCTAATTTGACTCACAAAAATTGAAAACATCACTGAATATCCAACAGTGTAAAGCTCTGCAAATGGTTGAAATGTTTTTGCTCACTAAAGCAAGTTTTATTCTAAATGCATAGACAGATGCCTTGCTTGGTAGAGGCTTTAACACTTTGGCAGTTCTCTAGCTTTCCAGAGTCCTGCAAAAACATTAACACAGGGGTTTTGACTCCTGTGAAACAGGCAAATATTATTATCCTCCTTTTACACATGGGCAACTTGTGAGACAGAGCTGCGGCTTGCTCAGGCACAAGACCACACAGCAAGCTGGTGGAAGCGCCAGCACTAGGATTCAAGCATTCCTGGATCCCAGCCGAGTGCACAATCCACTAGACAGCCTGTCTGCAGCCCTTTGCTATTGCTGCTTCAATGAAGCTACCCAATTTTTGCCTTATGAATATATGACTGTGAAAAATTATGATTTTTGCAAGTGTTTATGGGATTGCTTCAGGGCACAGTTTCCCTATTGCTGTTGGAAAATACAGATTATTTTAGCAAAAATGAGGGGGAAGGGAAGGAAACATTCTAGAATAAAATTATAAACCAACTGGTTTACAACCAGACATTAACAAATTGTATAAAAAAGTCCCAGTCAAAACTGTTCCTTAGTTTTTCTGACATGAAAAAAAAATGTGGAGGGGTTTTTTTTGTCACCTGTAAGGAAAAATTTTCATGTTTCACTACAAAATAATGAAATCACATGGTCCCAACTCACACAGAAGCTCAGTTAAAAAAGAAAAGATAACAAATAGTTGTTTAGAACTGATGAAAAGCTTTGTGGCTGCCTCTGCAAAATGCAGCTGCAGCCTGAGGAGAAGGAACACACCAGATCTTCAAGTGGGAGGGATGGAACTGCACCGCTGCTTTAAATCAGCACTGCCTCGTGACTAGAAGGAACCTATACGAATTCTGCATGTACAGCAACAAAAACCATTTGTGCCTCCTCATCTTGCTCAGTAAATTCATGTTCAGCAAAAATGCTACATTGGCATGCAAACATTGCAGAAGGAAGAAATGCAATGATAGGGAGTTTGGCTAATGTAATTTTTGGAAGAGGCACTTGGCTACCAGAGATTGAAGGAGCAATTCAATTAATGTAGCTGCTGGAACTTCAATTATAGAAGGTCAATTTTGCTATCCAGACCACTCTAACAGCTATGTTAGGGCAGGATTTTTGCTGAAACTCAGGAGATAAAGCTGCTTTATGAATATTTCCTAGTGATTCACTGCCACTTTTCAGTTTTACAGTGCTGGTTCTCCATAATTCACTTCTGGTTGATTCCAAGAAAATAATGAAGGGTATCATTGCAAATCCTATACCCAAAAAAAGGCCAGCTTCACAATTCTGACAAACCTGCTTTTGAAATAAGAACCACTGCTTGCTACAGTCTTGGTCTTAGGAACTGCTGTTTTCTGCAATCCTGATCTCACTGGCATTTACTGCTAGGGCCAACCTCGAAAAGCAGGTGCATGTAGGAAGGCTGTGTAGGTGGTGAGGAGTGAAAGAGTATCCAGGGTGAAGAAAAAGCATGATTCTGCATTGCACTAGGGAGAAAAGTAGGATTCTTCATGCAGCCTGTAACTTTTTTTGGAGCATTTCTTTGGACAGATATAGAGGGATAGCATTCCTTCCAACTCTCCTTCAAAAAGCTTTAATAAACAGTGCTTCATTATGTTGGCATCCCACCTCCAGATGATGCAGATAACACTGTTTCGCCTGCAGTGTGATATTAAGCACCTAGATCTGAATTTCTGCCTCAGTAATATGCTGTAAACTCTGCTGAACTTGCTCTTTTCATCTGAATCTACCCTTATTCTCATTTCTGCTGCATTTTATTTTCTAATAGACTACATTGGCTCTTACTCTACACTACATCTACACTAGAAAACTACATAGAGGTGGGGCATTGGCCTATGACTACCCGCTGTATAAGAGTTGACATGCTTCCTTGCATATTCCTAATCTTTGGGCATTATCCCAGGCATGGTTTAGAGGATCACACGGAACAGGACAGTCTCCAAAAGTTAGTAGGAACTAAGACAGGAGAGGGGAGGTGTTTAGCAGTAGTCATGACAGACATGACACTAACATTAGGGAACAGACAGCTGGCCAATTTTATTATTTTATTAGAAGTAATTTGTACGACTGCCATTTTTGCCACACTATTTGTCCTTTCGCCAATCTCAAAAGAAAAGCAGACCACAGCAAAAGCTTTGTTTCAGTAGGGTTTTTATATGTATGTGTCTGGAATTGTTGGGATTTTTAGTGTTTTGCTTTAATAAAAAGCATTTAGTGTTGCTGTGCTTTTATAACTTAGGGAGCCCAAAGATTTTGGCTTTGCACACTAGAAGGTAATGCAGCCTGTGATGATCCTAAGCCCTGCAGGAATTCATGTCTGAGCTTTGGGCCAGTACTGGGAAAAATACAGTCCCTGCACACTTTAGCATTGCACTTTGGCAGAAGGAACTCCTATCCTTGAGCAATGAAGACTTTGTACCCTGCTGATTGTATATTCTTTATTTTACTTGAGAAATAAAGATGTTGAGGGCGATATAACCCTCTCAACAAGTTAAAAAAATATTTTAACAATTTGTGTCTTCAAGTACATGAAAATCTTGATCGGGGATGAAATGCTGTACTACTCAGGAATAATTTTCATTTAATATCTAAAAATGTACTCTGAGGAATATTAGTCAAATCTTGCATAATTCGGTTGATACTGAGTCAGAGAAAGATCAGGAAGCTTTCTAAAATAATACAAATTGATTTAAAATATCACATGTAGGGATGAGGATTCCTTTAGAGGAAAGGAGAGGAAGGGTGGCTGGACCTGGAGTAAGCCTGGAGGTTGACAGTAACAAGAGAGTCAGGTACTGAGCAGCTGTGCTATGGTCACAGATATGTGGGATTCTGAGAGCAGTGGCCAATATCCATAGACTTGAATGCTGTCCAATTACCAAGAAAAAGAAATAGATTGATAAGCATTATAGACATCAGGCTCCTCCCTTTCAGTGAATTAAGTATTTCAGATAATTTTAGAAAAAATCACAACTCTGAGCCAACATAACCTTGTTCTGTGATGGGCTGTGAATATGTGATTTTCAGGTAATTCCTATCGATATGAATAATGATGAGAGGCAAAGAAAGGAACATCAAATTGTTCCTTTTCCAGCATGGCCATACTTCAAACAGTTGGAGTTCAGACTGTATTTATGAATCCTATTTGAAAACACTGCTGCAAAACGATAGATTTCACCAAAGGCCATATTGAAACAAAGGTTTTTCTGACAATTTATCTAGTAAAAGAGCAATGGCATTTGCAGGCATAAATAACATTCAGAAGCATTTAAGAAAGTGATTTTTTTTAAATCTGTAGATACGCTTCTGACTTTTCAGAAAGGTTAGAACTTTATGAGATTCAGAATCAAAAACTGATGTGACCTACATAAAAGAATCACTCTGATTTCTTAATTAAACCAAGCTGTAACTGCACAATTGGTTAACAGCCACCAAAAAAAATATGCAATAAATCTTATGACTGTCCCCCAAAAATGTGGAGAGGAAGACAGTGATGAAGAGGACAGTGGTGAGAAGAACAAGATGGGAATGCTCCATGTTCTCTTTAACAACCTCTCGCAAAGGGTCTGAGGCTTGTAGCACATGAGCCAAACAACTGAAATGACCATATGCATAGCACTAGGTTGAGGGAAAAAGCCTAAATATTTTAACAGCTGCATTTTTAAGTTGGGTTTTTAGTTGTTTTTTTTTTTTTTTTTGTAGGGTTTTGGTTTTTTGGTTTTTTGGTTTTTTTCTTTTCCCTTTACCTAGTTTGCTTCAGGATCTGATTTCTTTCTGAAGGGGTGGGCTTAGTGCCTGCCAGGAGCCCAGCAGGGAATGTTTACTCTGAGACACACAGTGATGTTTCCCTTTCTTCTCAAGTGATTTTTTTTTTTTTTTAAGAGGCATAATGGGGAATTTGCTCAAGAAAAGTTCACTTAAAACAAACACACCTTACAAATATGTGTTAATCTGAAGGTTCTTTCTTTGTCCTACGAAAAATTTATATGAAAAATAGATCAAGAAAAACAACATCACATGTTACTGTTGCATAGTTGTCTTCTCTGTCTACTGGACCAGTCTTTGCAAAACACTTGTCATTTACAGCACCTCAGGCAAGGATTTGAACCGCTCTGTGGATTTCCTGTGACTTCAGCCTTTGCTTGCTCTCCACCAGAACAGCTGAATCACTGCCAGCCTCTAGCAGAGTTAGACAAAGCTGCTCTGAGTTGTGATTTGGACCAGTACAGATTATTCCAGTTCCATGAAAATTTCTAATATTAAACCCAATTTCTTCAATATTTTCCAGACGCAGCTGCACTTACAGTGAATTTACCGGATGGACAAACTCTCATAGGCCAAACACTAAAATACCAAATGTAGTTTATCAGAGATAATAAACAATGCCAAAGATCCTGACAATGTTTCTCTTTTCTTCTCCTCATTTCATAAACAGAACTTCGCTCCTATATTTGTGAGAATTCAAGCCAGTGGATATACACAGAGCATACAGGAAGCAAATATGCTTAAATCATCGATGATAAATGAACAGCATGGCAAGAACAATATACTTCATTCCTTCCTCCAGTCTCCACATATGCCCACTGTTCACAGTCACATGAGAGAACAAAAATACTTTTTAAAGACAAAAACAATATTGTCATCTTAATGCAGTTATCCAAGATGGCATGCTAGGAGTAAAACAAACAAAACCAAAAATAACCACCAAGGAGACTCAGCTGACAGTAAGATTTATTAGTTGGATGATGATTCCAATGTAATTTTGTCTTGTCACTTTGAGACAGCAGAGCAACATGTTCATGTGTGGTCCGAGCATTCAGGGTATGGTCAGATATTGAGTTCTGGGAAGGAGTTTTGGAACAGTCCTGCTAATTTTGTTAAGCAGTCAGTTTCATTCCACGAGGAATATTATGAATGCCTGGCATTTACTGCTGTCAGTGTCTGCCAGTCCTCACTGCAGTCATCAGTACAGACAATTCTGTTTGTAATGCCCTACTTCTCAGGACTGAAGTCAGATCTTTTCCTGGTTTAATGAATGATAGGTCTCTGATGACAAGTTTTTTTTCCCTGTCTGTTTCCAGTTGGGAGTATGGAGAGAAATCTCTGCTCTTAATTCCTTAGTTGCACTTCAAGTCTAAATTATCTTTAGAAAATGTGTTTTGGTTTAGTCATCTGTTTACAGAGACCCATTTGCTTAACTTTACTGGATGGAATTTTAGAAATGGCAGTCCAAGAAAAATCATTACTTACTTCTTGGAGGTTACTACCAAAATAGCAGAAGGAACAAAAGGGACACCAGTTATTTGAGAACTGCACCAGGATATCAGAGAGCTGTTAACTCATCCCGTGAATGGAGGCAACTCAGTACAGTAGACTCTAATTACCTTCAGTGTTAGGTCTAGCATTAGTCTAGGTGCTCTGTAAGACCCAATTTGTTGCTTGTAGCTAAGTCAGTGTAGTCAAACTTAAATCCATGCTGCTGACATGTAGGGAAGTCCTGTCCCTGTAGTTAACACTGCTGACCCGGTCTTGTCCTCCTTCAACCTGAATTGTGACTGGGATGCTGTGTGGCACTCTAATCTCAAAACTGAGCTTAATTTCTAGTGTGCACAAAAAGGAGGAGGTGGGGCTGTTTTTCTGGGTGGAACCTTTGCCCAGGTGTAGAACCATAGAATCACATAAGATGTGAAGTTCCTAAGGAGATCCTATGGTATCAGATCAACATCTGAGCAATGCCACTTGTAACCAGTTGACACTTTGACTTTGAACTTGTATCAGCTACCATTTGACACAGGTATACATGGCAATGCAAGTGAAAGGGACAGTTGCTGGTCATCACATGGTTACTAATCTCATCCTTTACATACTTTAGGTGGTAAAGTAGAAAATTCTGTTTGTCCTATGGCAAAATTATTGTAAATCAGCAGTAAATTTAAAAAAAATAAATTAAAAACATTCTATATTTTTACCAGACAATAGAGTCCTCAACAGGAATCATTCTCTGCTAGTCTGAGATAAACTGATTTTTGCTGATTTGTACATTTATAGAATCATAGCATAGTTTGAGTTGGAAGGGACCTTTTAAAGAACATCTAGACTAAAATCCCTGCAAAAAGCAAGGACATCTTCAGTCTGGCTTTGTTCCATGACCTTATTCTCCACAGCAATATCTCCACCTAAAATTTTGGCTCCAGAAACAGGAGTGAAATACACTCTCAGACTTAAAAAAACCATAAAACCAGAGGTTTGTCTTAGCATAAATCAAAGTATCATTTTACACAGATATTATGTGTGTGACACACACCATGATTTAGACATGAGCATTCCATGTAAATGGTGGATTAACTGAAATCTCTTTCCATGCAGCATGGACAAAACAGGAAGAAAGCAAAGCAAGAAAGTCAACATCTGTATTTATTTTCCAAATGAGGCTCCTTTAAGGCACCTGAGTGAAGGTAATTATATTTTACTTACCAGTCTGATGCAGCAATAAATGTGTGGAATTCAATCAAAGAGCAGCAAACAGGAACAGCTGATCTTATGGCCTGTGAGGCACACACCTACAAGACCTAAGATGAGAGAAGCCTGTGGAGGCTTCTTAGTTCTCGGGTCCAGTCAAGCACACATGATTTGTGTCAGGGGAAGACCTTTATGTGCACGGTCTTTTCCTTCTGTTTTCCAGAAAATAAAAATTAATAATGTGTGTGGGAAGAAAATCATGGCAAACTAAGGCCTGAACTTAAGACTTCTTGTGAAGGGGAATCTGGTATGAATTAGCATGCACATTTACTGCAGTGGTAAGGAGTGGCCAATATTTCTGCATCTATGTAGTGCTTTCCTCAAAAATTCTGGAAATATCTTTACTTTTTATTACAATTCTTCAGAAAAAAAAGAGTGGAACTGGCAGAAAATAAAGATTTTTTTTTTTTTTCCCCCAGGTGTATTCTTAACAAGCCTTTCCCTTCTCAGTGATGCAGTGTGACTTCTTACACTGAGAATTTAAAGTCGGTAGAGAACATCTTCTGTAATATCCAGAAACTAACTTCTATATCACATACAATGCAAACTACTTGGCAGAGTCTCCTGTCCAAATTTTCAAGTCGAGTTTTGAGAACTTTCTCAAAGTATACTTTCAAGAAAATTAATAAGCACTTTCTTCATTAAGCAGGAGTTAGATCACATTCCTGTTCAAATGGAATAACTTCCACTGGATTGAAAGGTGCAGGACTGGTATAAACCAGAGGAGAAAAATACCTTTAATCATATTTGCAAGATACATTAACAATGTGCACTATACTTCCCACTTAGATGAAGCTGACTCTTACAGCAAATTCTTTGGAAATATTCTCAAGCTCTTAATTTTATTTCATTGTTATGTCATTCTTCTGATGAGCATAACCTGACATTTCAGTGAAGGAACTTCAGCAATCAAAAATTATGGTTTTTAATAGCTTAATAATATTGGTTCTGAATCTACCTTTCAAAAAGATCCCTGCTTAACATACAAGGACAGAAAAGAGAAAATGCCCTTCCTTTACTGTGATACTAAGGTGCTCTTTACATACTCACATAGCCTAAACAAAACAGTTCTATCTGAGCATCTACCAACATTTGAAGGGACATAACACTCAGTCCTTCTTTCCAGCCTGGACAAGATTAATCTTTTCTGTCTGGAAGATGAGTGACTAAGGATGTATGAGGACGCACAAGCGAACCTCTCTGTGTGGTACTGAAGAAAATGAAAACAAAAGGATCACAGAAGGTGTCACCCCTAATTCCAAAGCCAAAAGATTGGATCTTAAGTGACACACCAAGGTCACATAGGGAATATTAGCTGCTGCAGGGAAGAAAACAAAGTCTGAGTTGCTACAAATGGGCTTTTGGAAATATTGATAACAGATCATGATGTCAAGGTATGAACACAAAGTGCAACATGCAAGCCAAAGCAATCAGTACTTTGAGGAAGAAAATATATTGCATTTAGAACTTTCATTTCCATATGAGGTTTTGGGATTAAATTGAATTTTTGAAAGGTAAACAAAAACAAATGAGAAAGTCTATTGCTTGGACTTGAATGGGGGGAAAAATAGCTTTAGATTGATACCTAATCTTTCAACTTTTCTCAGTTTCTTGTTTTAGTCTTTGACAAAACAAACAAAGAAGTTCTGTCTGCACAGCTCCTGTTAAGAATTTGCTCTATGAAGGAAGGAGGAGGCAGGCAGAGCTAAGCTCTCTCTACACACCACCCTTTCACGTCAGAGTCAAGTAACAGAGAGTCTGAAGCAGAGTGCAGCCCCAGCAGCTGGCAGCCAGGAATATGATAGCAAAAATTGCCAAGCATTTCACTGGAACAGGCAAGAAAACCTGTAATAGGATATAAAAGTTAATTTACTTGAAGGAGTTTATTTGTAACACAGTCCTCCTTGTCATTATGAGAGGCTATCCTGCACCTTGATTATTCACAGGTTCTCTAAAAGTCTTCATTCATATCTTTTTTATATAAGCATCTAATTACCATAAGAAACTTGCTATGTTTTTGCTCCATAGAATTTAAGTTTCAATATGAATAGACAAACTGTGGAGAATTATTTAGATCAGGCTGCAGTCTTAGTATAAGTTATTCAGTCTTCTTTAATAGTTAGTAGAGGAATGGCCTTCTCCAGGAGCCATTTAATCTCTTTTTTTTTTTTTATGTTAAAATGAAAGGAGTCATGTTGTATTCTGTTATGATGTTTATATCAGTTTCTTCTATACTTTGTATGTTAATGGTGTACCCCAAGTTCTGTGTTCTCCCTTTTGATCCCTATATGTCATTCCCCACCTTTTGTTCCAGCACCTTCCCCATCAATCACCTAAATCCTGCCTACACTCCTTGCCCATCATTGTAGACGCTTCCCTTTTCCCCAGAATGTTCTACGTACATCAAACCTCCTCAATGTCCTATTGGACTTAACAATGTAATCCCGCCTACCCTGCAATCCTGTTGGTTCCCCAATTACTGTTCCCCTCCCATGACTCCTCCCCAGTTTTACTTGATTGGTTATCTGTTTGTATCCACCCCTCATCAACCCCCTCCCTCAGTTTATATCCTGAGCACTCACTGCCCGAGGCTCTTCCTCTCTGGATCTCTTCTACAATAAACCTTGTGGACTATATCTTAGAAGAAGAGTCTTCCTTTTGTCCTTTGTCCTCATTCTTATAGAAACCCCTGGGTCATAGGAGTCTGACCAGGTTCAGAGTTCTCTAAGGCACTGCTACAGAGGCTCTGTTCCCCACTCCTGTAGAAACCCCCAGGGTGACGAGCTAGCCCTAACCGCCCCGAGGCAAAAGGTGATTTCCACAGAGTAAAATAGCTTTGGAAAGTTCTTCTTCAAGTCTCTGCCAAGGAAAAGTTTCAGTGGTTATTATGTACTAAACACTTAATTTCAGTCTCGGTGCACATCTTGTCTCCAGAAGAAGATAGCAAAAGAGCATGGGAATCAGTACACAAAGAGGCATCTTCCTCCTCTGCTTATAGTATGATCCCTTCCTGTCAGCATCTGGCAGTTAGTAGTTTTGAGACTGACTGAACATCTGGATCAAACTTCTTTGTAAGCTTGGAAACCCATCCTGAATGTTTGTCCAACTCCTTCTTGAACTCATGTTCATGAGAAACTCATAAATTATAATCTGTGACAATGAGTTCCATCAGTTAATTGTTCCTTGTGTTCTTCAAACACAAGGCTTGATAACAACAAGAAATTAAGCAGAACAAAGTTTTTCTTTCATATTCACCAAATCTGTTCCTAGATTTAAGTTTAAGTAGGAATATAACTGGAATATAATATGCCTCAATTGAGGGATATTATTTAATAATATGTGAATGTCTTTTATGATTAATATAACTCTGAAATTGCTAAATAGCATTCCAATTTTATACTAAAATGTTCTCATTATGTCATATAAATCTATCATCTTTCGCATCTTTGCTATATATATAATGTTCTTTGGGTACTACAACTTCAGGAACTCTTATGACTCTTAATCTTAAAAGTTGGACTGGCTGTAAACATTTCATTTTCATAAACAGCTCAACAGCACAGAAGCCCAGGATCTACTACTATCAAAAAGTCATTCTCCTAGCCCTCATAAATGTGAGGGAAGATGATAGCCAGCAGTTTGGCACAGCTATATTCAAGATTGTGTAATGTCTTTTTCTATATAATTTATAACCTCCTTAAAATAATAAAATTAATTTTGGAAGAAGAAAAACCAAAATATATCATTAGATGGATAAAAAATGTGTGGGTAGATAATTGCTTCGTCACAATTTACATGTCCTAATGTATGACTTTCCTAGGAAAAAAACCCAACCAAATGAAAAAACAAAGCATGGTGTCTGCAAGCCTGATCCTCCTTCTGGTCTACAAATAATGTTGGTTCACTTCATCCAGTTCTGTGTGTGCAAAAGAACTTCATCTGAAGTGTTTGTCAACTTAAAATATACAGTGTAGATTCATTAAATCAACATGTCATACCTGTAAATAATCAAAGAAAAAAACTGCATATTAATTCTGGGTTTGAGACAGAACTTCACTATCCCTTTGCCAGATACATTCTTCACTTTTTCCTGTTGATAAAGAGCATATATATTCACAACAGCTGCCACTTCTGACTAAGCTGAAGTAATTCAACTTGTAAGAAATGCTTTTTTATATTTGGTGCATCTTTAATAAAACACTGAATACTTTTAAAATGTCACTGTGGAGCAGAAATCTATATTCTTATATTCTCTTTATTCAAACTAAGTGGGATAATCTTGTATTAGGAAGGTTTGTAGTATTAAAAAGTTTGACCATATTATTTATTCTTATATAGAAGTTACTGTGAAGAAAAGCCATACTGGTAATAGAGATATAAAAGCCTGTTTTAGATATGCCCTCTCACCAGGGAGAATCTGGTGTTAGCACTGTCTGCTCTAAGTGGGTACCCCAAGATCCCAAATGCATGTGTGTGTATGCACACACACAGGGTGATTTCTGTCCCAAGTACCAAAGCATGCAAATAGTCATAGCTTTTGTATGTAGCTGGTTAGCATGTGCTGACCCTAAGACCAATCTTTCTGAAAAAAATATCAGACATGGATAATCAGGATGTTGTTGTTTCCTAAGATATGCATGGTGCAATTTTCTCTCCCTGAGATACTAATTGGAGAGTTGTCTATGCAAATATGCAGATATGCTGCCAGTGATCAGCACTGAGGTTTCAGTGTTGATTACTTGGACAAATTCTGAAGTTAGTTACATGCTGCTTTTATAGCTCATCATGCTATAAAAAATGCATTAAAAATAATTTTTAAAATGGGCTAAAACTGAATAAAGCAAAATGAAATCACTGCACTGCTATAACCTAGTCAAATCCACAAATTTCAAAGTCCAGTTTCAGCAATGTGAAGCTGGATCTTTGGGTGCTTAACAGTTTGAAAACATAAAACCAGTACATTTCATAATACACCAATTCAATTATATAATTTAAGTGTCCTTTTCAAAAACAAAAATATTTTTTCTCATTAGAAAGCTATCAAATCTGCTTTCCTGAAAACAATACCTGTGAACAGTTTAATTAACTTGTTCTTTCTTAAATCTTCTTGCCAAGAATCTTTACTGGATTAAGTATTCAACACCAAGAGATTAAAGAAGTATATCCCTCTAGTTCCCACTGCACATATCTCCCCGTAATAACCAGGATTAGCTTTCTAAGTACATCACAGCTTTATTTCCTTGCAGCTCTTCAATAATAAAGGCTAAGGGTAAACCAAACTCTTATCACTTTTTCACCTAGCCCTCCACAACCAGATCATGACTAAATAAGAATGTGAATAAAGATAGTCAATGCAGAAAGCTGCAATACTTTACAACAACAATAATAATAGGAACACAGCAGAGTAATAAAAAGAAAAAAGAAAGATGGTGAAGTCTTTAAGGGGACATAAAGGAAGGCAATTAATAAACTGCAAAGCCTTTTGAAAGTGACTGAATAAATATTCATATATAAATACTACTTGTGCAGCATATCTGAGGACCATGTGTCCATTAATTACAAGATCCTGTGTTGCACATGACCAGGACTTTGAAAGAAAGATTTCATAGAAACTATCCGTATCTGATCAAAACAAAAGTGCTCATTCTAAGCAACAGCACCGGGGAGCTCCAGTGTTGAATGCACAATAACCACATAATAATTTGAGTTGACACTTTGCAAAGATCAGTGTATATTTTATTATGTCCCCGTACTGCTTTTGAGAGCCATGGATGAGTAAAAAGACCTGTATTTGTATGTAAGACCATTAATTTCTTCAGGGTTGTATGAAAATGGATACTTTGTCTACAGATTGAAAGCAAGGCATTGTGAGGATACATCTAAATTTTCCTCCTTCTTCTCCCAGGCTTATCTGAAAACAACTCAGTGACATTGAGTTAAAGTAGAAGGAAGAAAGGACTATTACAAAAATGTCCATGGTACTTGATGGTTTTTAAAACTCTTAGCATAAATAAAGACATTGTAGTTTTTACCGACAGATACCTAAGGAAGTTTATACACACTCTGCTTTGCCTGAGGTGAATTTTGCACTTCAAGCCTACAGGTGTTTGCTCTGCTTCTCCTGCCTGTGGTTATCCTGTGGTAAAAACATTCCTTTTTGTCAGCAACACAATTGAAAGTCAAGGCTTCTTGTGACTTTGACAAATCACTTACTCAGTCTGATCCTCATTTTAGCCACAAAAAAAATTACATCAGAGTACTCCTCTGAAGCCAAATTAATGATTGCAAAGCATTCTAAAGTCCCTGAAGGATGACACTGTAGAAAAATATCCTTGTATTTTCTTCTGCCAAAAAAAAAGAACCCCAAAAAAACCCCAAACCCACAGTATTTTTGGTAAACTACATTTATAGTAACTACATTATAACATATTTGTGTTGTGCAAATAGTACCAAAATGCATTAATCTTCTTTACAGATTTTAACATTCTCAACTTGTAACAAATACATGTAATATGTGCACACACATATACACCACCTCATTCATGCATTGAAAAATTCTTTCATAAGCCATCTAATAAAAATATCCAAAATGTTGATTTAATACAGAGTTATTTTTTCTTATAGAATTTTGTAAAGAATTCCATAAAATCTTTATCAATGTATATTTAAAATTATGTCTTAAAGAACATTATAAATTTCTGAATATTTTTCCTATATTTGCTAGCATGTTAATCTAAATTTAATTAAAAGATAGTACCTGTGAATGAGCAGAAACAACATATATTTCCACTGTTGCTTTATTAGCCCTTATGTATTCCATTGATAACCTGGATATAAAGATTGTTATTTGCTTAATACTCTTATTTATTCAGCAAACCAAATCTTTTTTAAATTTTTTAGCAAGTTTCTTATCCTCAGTTCTGCCTCAGACACAGGTCATTTATTTTATAGACTTGTTCTTATAATTATAATTTTGTTAAAAGTAGGTTTTTCCCTACTCTCTCCTCTGCCTTACTCCAGATACTGATAGTATAGCCCTTGTATACAGAAATACACAGTGAATATGAACCTTCCCAATTTTCTGACGTGCATCTGACTCTCCCCAGAAGGGATCAGTTAGACATTTCCAGCACAGCCATGTAGTTTCTCTCCAGTTCTCCAGTGCCACATGTGGGGTGCAGGAGGCCTTGGGACAGTAGTGTGGGGGAGCACAGTGGCCAGGGGCATCCTGGATACATTGCTAGAGTATAATATTAAAGAAAGCAAGAAGGTGTCATGTCAGATGCTCTGTCTGAACCTGGGGGGGGCACAAGCTATGCATGCACCAGTCAGAAAGAGAATTCAAAGTTACAGCCAGGGGTTCCCTTTAGCTGCTGTCAAATGCCTGGGTGACACTTCTGAATGATAATTTCTTTAATTGGCACCTGTAATGCCAAATATCTTAAGTGGATTCTACACCTCAGTTTGCTGTTGAAGGCAGTATGGCAAAAATGTAAGACTTCTCCAAGCTGCACCTTCTCAAGGCTATAAAGCCAAGCTATAAAAGAGGCGCAGTTAAAATACTTCAAACTCAATACATCTAGTACATTTAATTTATTTCTGTCCTGAAGAAAAATTGCCCGTCAGAAATATTATTATATAAGAAATGAAGTGTCTTTTGCAGTGGTCAGGCTTGGGGTTTTCTTCTCATTTTTGTGAAGGATTAAGTCTACTTGATTGTAATTGCTGACACTAGCTTGCAGAGGTAGATTCTTCTGGTAAATTAAAAGATATTTTTTTTGGTCAAGTAAGTAATATGCTGGTACTATATGTGTTTATGTTTATAGCTGAAAGATTTCAATACTTCCAAAATTACTAGTGATACAAAAGTCAAATATAATTTTTACTTTATTTCAATTATAAAAGAAATACACTTATTTCATATGAACTAAAAGGTCCATTAAACACCAGATAGTGTTTGATACCTAATCCAAATGGTATAGCAAAGTAGCAACAGTAAAATGACTGTGAGGATGACAAATTGGTTTTTCATCTTTGGTGCATTTTTCCAAGACATGTTATGCATTGGAATTTTTTTCCAACTTTTGCCTTTTTTTTTTTTTTCTTATACATAAATCCTCACATTCTAAAATTATAAATGTGCCTTTCCTAAATTAATAATGAAGGTAATTCCTTAATACAATGAAAAACACTTAACTAGAGTATTTTTAAGTTCATGAGATTTTTCTCAATATCATGAGGGAATGTAAATTAAAAAGATGGAGAAAAAACTAGTAAGTGGAAAAACAGTGTACAGAAAATTACTGAGATATGAATTGCACAGAAAAACCTCAGATCCAAAGCCTGACCTGCTGCCACTAACTCTGGTACAAATATTATCTTACAATTACTCACAAGAAGATAGAAAACTTGTAACAATTGACTTTCTGGGAGTTAATTGTAGAAGTTTCTCATATGTTACTGGATATGACATCTGAGTGGATTTCTTACCTTCATGAGAGCCCAAGAATTCTTACTAAAGACTTGGCCTGACTTTTACGATCTACTGGGATGCTAGGATCTAGTGAGGGAAACACAAAGGACAAGCCACTGACATATACAGTTAGTCAAAATTGTTTCTTGCTCAATATTATTATCCAGTGATGACTGCAACACTGGAAAAATCAGAATTAAAGTGTTGTAATTTCTTATATCTAAGATCAGAAAACATTATTACTGCAAAATCAGATGAAAATGAAACAAATTAACAGACTCAGAGTTAAAACGCTGCAATGAGAGCCTGTCATTACAGTTCTTCCTTTTCAGTATTCTTCCCAGACATTACAGACACCAGTCCAGATGAAGGTGATCACAGGTCTCATTAACTAACTCCACTGCTAAAGTAATCTTCAATTGTCATCAGGAATATAATAAACCTTGCTCATTTGATTTTTATAGTCTTGAGACCCTCTTGAAAATAGGCCCTGGTATAATCATACTTACCAGCAAGACCAGTTTGTATAGTGCAAATTTAATTATGTAAGATCTCTTGTGATTCAAAAGAGACAGAAAACCACAAATATAAAATATCAAGGTGATTTTCATCTATGTGGAAGAAGGAAAACAGAACGCACCGAAGTGATTTCACATAGCATTTGTAAAAATTCTCATTTGAAATAAAATACGATGGGTTAAATTGTTATATTAGTTGCCCTGAGTTCTCCCCATTCACTTGCCAATTACTACCACTTTTCATTCCTATACTGTTTCATGTGTTTCCAACTGTCTTTTGATGCTAAGCAGTATATTAAAAGATCAGGTCCTGTTAGCACCATGTGAGCAGGTCTTCATGGACTGTGACAGGATGCACCACATACCACCAGCAACAAAGAGCTATGCTCTGAAAACAGATCTGTCTGAAATTGATATTTTCTTTTATCATTGGTGGTTATTTCATGTGAGGTGTGTAGATAATCCATTTTTAATATGTAACACATCAGAAGTTCCTATATTGCTTTCATATTGCCTGTTCATGCCAATAAAATGTCAGCTTAGGCATTTTGTCTCATCTTCAGAGACTTTTGGGTATTTGCAAACTATATTGATTCCAGCTGGAGTGCTAGGTGCTCACCACTCTTCCTGCAGCTCCATCAGTGCTGGCAACAATGGGAGTTCAAATGTAGACAAGCTGTTTGTCTTTTTATGACCAGTGTTTACTATACAACAATAAATCTGTGTGGTGAAGTAGAGCAGCTGCCAAGACTTTTTGCATGCTCAAGCTGATGTCACCACTAGCTTGTGTTAGTCTAACAGTGGGAAATTCTGCTAAAAGGCTCGTTGTAGACACGCTTTCCAGTACTGCACCTCTGCTCAATAGATCATTCATGAGCACCCAGCCCCCTTTCCAGAGAGCATGTAGAGTTGAGTTGTGAGCAGGAAGGGTTGAAGACAAGGCCGAGTTCTTACTTACAGCTCGGGCTCGGAGCTGTTTTATTGCCGTCATGGCTACAGGCCCCACGTGCCTCCAGTCCCTGCTTTATGAAAAGAATGATGCAGTGTCTAGCCTTACAGCTGAATATATAAACCAAATCAGTCGACCATGCCTCTACCTGTTTTGCGGCTCACAATGAAAGAAGTAATGTATCAAGCAATCGGTCTTGTTGCAGTTATATTCTGTAAACACTGTCATTACACCCAGATTTTTTTATTTGCTCTTTAGAGCCCCTTCTCAGTATAATAAACTGCAGATTTCAATAAGTTAATTCAGAATAGTCCTCTATGATTTCTCAGAAATTTATGTAACATGCAAGTTAAAAAGTGCATTTCAAATCCCCTTTCACACTCCATTTTTGCACAATTCCACTCACTACACAAGAAGCGGAAAGACAATGATGAATGTCTTTTCCAAAGCTGAAGTGCCAGGGTATTACTAGAATCAAATTATGCCTAATATAAGTAAAGAAGAGTTATATAGTCCTGCAGAGAACCATTAACTCCTCCTGAATAAAGTAAGAGCCTCATATGGTCCCATCACTACCCAGGAGATTAAGTAATCTCTGAATGGCATTGAGACAGGGCAGTGAGGGAAGATGTGTCCTGTGATACTGCTGTTCTCAGTGTTGTTTAGAAGAGGGGGAAGAAAGGAAAAAAACTTTAAAAGTGTGGTCTCCATCAGAAGATAAATATATAAGAGGGGGTAAATGGGTATCAGAATAAAAATGTGTAAATCTCAGTATATGATGGTATAGACTGCATACTAAGGATTTGGAAAAAAAAGGTGGTAAGAGGAAAAAGAACTAGCATGAGGGGTAGGGAAGGTTTAAATTGCCTTTAAGTTCCATCTCATTATATATTCTTTTTTCCTAGCTTGTAAATTCCACCAGTTTTGATTCTCTGCATGCTCATCTAGACTGTACATGTCAGTATGTAGGGAAATGTAGTCACATGGTTCACCATCATTTTACATTCTATCTCTGTGTTTAGCAAAGTGGGCCTTATCCTCAGTTACCTCCAAAATTCCATTACAGCATTTTGGCAGTGTGGGATGTAAGTGACATTTATAGCCAGGGAAGTCTAAAGGGATCTCAATGCAAATAAAGAACAGAAGAAAATGTTATGTTTTTATGGATCTGAAGTGTTTCTTAAAAACCAAATAAAGACAGCTTTATTATCTATCAGGGAAAGGAACAATGTAACAATGCAAAAATTGAAAGTAGTTCACCAAATTGAATACACCTTGGCTACAGCAAATTGAACATTTGGACTCATCAATATATTACCAATATGTTTCATGCTACACAAAGTCTCCCATGCTGATATCTTCTATTTCTTGCTGCTGTGAAGAGAATTGAGAATAATGAAGTGTGTTCAAAATAATATACCTGGGTGTTATAGAATTGTGCTATAAGTCTCATCAAGGCTGCAACATGCTTTGTAATCGCTCACATGACAGGTTTTAATGACTTGGACAATTCAGAAAAAATCAAGATTGAAAAAGCAAAATAAAACTCAAAGAATGTTTTTGCTGTAAATATGCAACTATTTCAGCTTTAAAATAAAGTATTTATTCTACCTAGATCTAAAGTGATATGAAAAGAATTATTATTTTTTTGTTAACTTTTTGATGAGTTTTGTTTACAAAAAATTGTTTAAAATAAAATAATCACTCAAGGAAGCATATTTATCTAGGACCTTTTATGACCTTGTGCAGTTGCAGCACATCTGCTTGTTTAGAAGAGATGCCTAGAGCACTGAAAGAAGTTATAAACTCAATGGGAACATATGTTACTGCCATGATTTATATTTATATGTGTTTTTTAAAAGATATGACTATTCTCTCTATGGAATATAGATACTAACATCTTTGCAGCAATAAAAATAAATAAAACTATTTTTCTTTTAATATTTATTGAGTGAATAATTCCACATTTGCTTGGAGATTAACATTCAGTTCATATATTTTTAACCAGTGTTTTGTGTGTCATAGAGGTGAGAACTACATAATACTTCCTGTAGGCCCCTCAAAAGACAGGAAATACCATGTATATTTTAATCAGTGCATTTTATTCTTATTATTTAAATGATATGAAACTTTACCAAGACACTTCTATTTTTTGCACATTGTCCAATCTTATTTACACAAAATGGTTAGTTTTGGGGAAAGTGTTCAATAAATATGAGCAAACATGGCCCAGTTCAGAAACTCCTGTCTGTAAGAGGTTTGTTCCTTTGGCCTTGGAGCAGGAAGTGGTTTAGACCCTTAACTTTCTGTTAAAGTGTTGCTTCTTTTGAATATTTTTCATTCTGTATTGAAGATGTGTTATTGTCATTTCATGCTGTAGAAGAAATTATAGTAAGACATATATTAATTATAGTAAATTATAGTAAAAGATATTTATCATATAACATATAGTAAACATAAAACATAAAACATATAGTAAAACATATAGTAAAACAATTTTAATATAAATAGGAAATTGTAAGACTGAGTAACAAGTGAGAAAAATGTATAAATATTTTATCATACTATTGCACTGTACAAATATTTATAATGCATATGTTGTATGGGTCAACATAATGTGAAAGCAGGATGGCTATTAAGTTTCAGACACTTTTAGTCTGTGTTCTAAAGATTAAGTTAAACAAATCCTTTGAAATTCTTTACAGTACCTTTATTTTCAGAGCTTTTGCATGCTGTGCATTATATTTCTCCTTTCTTTTACCAAAATGATTGAGGTATGACATAAATATAGAAAAGAGAGGACTTTCTAAGAAAAACTATACAAATAACTGCTAATGGCTTTCCTAATCTGTAAGTTTTAAAAGCAGTTAATACATTTAGATCACATATTCCAACCCCTGTATTCACACCCTCCCATTCACAACCATTTTGCCCAAATAGCTTATACTAAGGCCAACAAACGGAGTCAAACAAAAATATTTCATATTTTGAGGGCTGAAACAACTGCTTTCTCTCAGCAGTGAACAGGAAAGACCCAGGTTCCACCACAGTCTGAGTCTTCTTGAGTAGCAAGGAGTTCATTAAGTAAGAAATGTTCCAAGGATCTGAAAGAGACTAATCAAAAAACCCATGGTGAGGAAAATCCTAAGTAAATAAACAACCTCTTCTTCTCACTGACAAACACAAACCAATGAAACAACAATAACAAAAACCTAGTCCAGTCTGATCGGCAGAAAAGAGATTGCATTTTTGGTCTGACCAGTTTGAGCTCTGGCATATGGATCAATACCAACCCTAGTCATACAATTAAGATTCTTTGTACCTTTTTTGAATCTTAACCTGACCTGTATTGAACTGTCCATTTACAATATTAACTGTTAATTTACAGCAGCTTCAAACTAAGATCTAGCCAAACAAAAAAATTCAAAAATACATCTGAAACTTGTAAAACAAAAATAAAAGTGATTAATTTGCTCTTGCATGTAAGTGCCTGAAATAATCAGACATGTTGTGTTTGATCATAGTCATTGCCATTTTTTTTTTCTGAGTCCAATGCAAAACGTATGCAAATAGCTTGTAAAGTATGTTCTCTTTTTCTTAGAGGAATGGAAAGTACAGAAGAGTTCCCCAAAATGGAGAATAAAATGTCAACATCAAGAAAACAGCTGTGACCACTTGACTCATCTGCCATTTCTGATTTCCTCACTCATAGATTTTCTTCCAGGAGTTTGACTTCTTTTCCTTAAGAAATAACTACAATCTGGTTCCAACAATTCCAAGTGATCCTGCATATGCTGCCATTTCTGCATTTAACTGCTGTCGTAAAAGCACCTTCCTTTATCATTCAGTTTGTCTGATTTGAGAGACATTCACTAGAATTTTTAACATTTTTCTTCTCATTCAGTATAAAAGCTTTCCTCAGTATCACCTGAACACAGGGACTGGCTTCTATGAAGAAAGAAATTCACAGAAACTGAGCTCCTTTTAACTTCTAGTATAAGCTTTATACTCTCAAGTTCATCTTCAGAATGGATTGAAATTTTTAATATATCGGTGTTCTTTTCAAGTATAGATGATAGCACTGATGTGCTAATCTAGTGCTATTTATAGAAGTAATAGTGCTTGTCTTTTTGCATCTTGTGTCTTGGTTATCTCTTAAATAACTAAGAATCACATGGATCATTTTTGCCATAGCCTTTCATTCATAAATTGCTCATACCAAAAGATATTAATTTCTCTGAATGCTCAAATCTTATGTGCTTCAATGCTTTCCAAGATAGAATTTTCTGTCCTCTTATGCTTACCTTCACTCTTGGTTTCCAGCTACGCTATCTTGCATTTGGATACTGAGAAAAGCTTTTGGCTGAAGGACACTCACTTAAATTATACATAATTATCTGTAGTCATAACTTGATCTCCCTCATCATTATTTCTCCTCTCACAAACTCTTTTGCACCTAAAAAGCTTGCCATGAAAAATGTATCACCTTCTTGATAACAAAAAAAGTGCTGCAGGATCTTTTCAACAAAATAATTTTTATCCAAATGGATATTGCCATTCATAGTATAAGGTGATGTATAACTTCTGATTTTTGACCATATTTGTATAAATCTGGCATAACTTCAAAGATATCAGTATAAAAGTCGAATTTGCCACCAAGTATGTACAAGAGCTTAACTGTATATAGAATCATAAAGTCGTAGAACCACAGAATGTTAATGGGCCTTAAAGAATGTTTAGTCCCACTGATCTCTGCTATGGTCAGGGACACCTCCACTACACTAGGTTGCTCAAGGCTATATAAAACCTGGCCTTGGAACACTCCCAGGGACAGGGCCTCTGGGCAGATGGTCCAGTGCCTTATCACCCTGGCAGTAAAGAATTCCACAGAATCACAGAATCACAGAATCTCTAGGTTGGAAGAGACCTTCAAGATCATCAAGTCTCAATTAGATCATGGCATCAAGTGCCACATCCAGTCTTTTTTTAAACACAACCAGGGATGGTGACTCCACCACCTCTCTGGGCAGACTATTCAGTACCTTATTACTCTTTCCGTGAAAAAATTTTTCCTAATATCCAACCAATATTTCCCTTGATGAAGGCTGAGACTGTGTCCCCTTGTTCTGTCAGTTGCTGCCTGGAGAAAGACACCAACCCCCACCTGACTACAGCCACATTTCAGGAAGTTGTAGAGAGTGATAAGGTCGCCTCTGAGTCTCCTTTTATCCAGGCTAAACAACCCTCAGTTGTTCTTCATGTGGCTTGTTTTCCAAGTCCTTCACCAGCCTCGTTGCCCTCCTCTGGACACGCTCAAGCATCTCAACGTCCTTCCTAAACTGAGGGGCCCAGAACTGGACACAGCGCTCAAGGTGTGGCCTCACCAGTGCCGAGTACACGGGAAGAATGACCTCCCTGCTCCTGCTGGCCACACCATTCCTGATACAGGCCAGGATGCCATTGGCCCTCTTGGCCACATGGGCACACTGCTGGCTCATGTTCAGCCAGCTGTCAACCTTTCTTCTGCATATCTAGCCTAAATTTTCCCTATTGCAATTTGAACCCTTTACTCCTTGTCCTATCACTGCAATTCCTGATATGAAGTCTCTGATTTCCATGTAGGCCCCTTCAGACACTGGAAGACTGCTCTGAGGTCTCCATGCAGCCTTCTCTTCTCCAGGGTGAACATCCCCAACTTTCTCAGCCTGTCTTTGTAAGGGAGGTGCTCCAGCCCCCTTATCAACTTGACGGCCCTGCTCTGGACTCACTCCAACAGTTCCATGTTCTTCTTATGTTGGGGGCACTAGAACCGGATGCAGTGCTATGGGTGGGGTCCCAGGAGAGTGGCATAGAGGGGGAGAACCCCTCCTTTGACCTGTTGGTCTGGTTCTTTTGCTGCAGCCAGGCTTTCTGGGCTGCCAGCTCATGTTGAGTTTTTCATTAACCATCTTTCCCAAGTCCTTCACAGGGCTGCTCTCACACAGACCTGTAGGTGTGTCTGGGATTGCCACATCCCAGGGGCAGGACCTTGCACTTCACTTTGCTGAACTTCATGCTTGACCACCCAGAAACTATATAAATAACTATGTAAACTATTTCAGTCTTGAGATTCAGAAATAGAAAGGGAACTGCAATGAGAGAAAAGAAGGCAAAACCATGACATTTATTGAGGATCTCAGTGCCACATTTTAACTGAATTTCACAGAAGGGATTATTACCTCAAATATTCTGAATAATACACTCATCCTGAAGATCCTCACGTTTTTTCATAGGTTATTTTTCAAAAATCATTGCGTGGATTTGCCATAGTAAGATACCTCTTCATGGCAGTGAAGAAAATTATTGTAAAATTGTGCTAAAATGCCTAAGCTGTTTGGTTTGGCTTATTTTAGAAAGGTTTATGTATATTTCATCTCTTCAAAAAGGGATTATGAAGATTTGATGAATGTGCTTTTAACCCAATGATTTCCTGGTAGAATGTAATATTGCCTAGCTTTCCTGGGAATATACCACAGGAACAGATGAAGATAATGTGGTTGTATATTATGTGATAATGAATATTCTGACTGATGTACTCACCCCAAGGAATACTGGAGCATCTGTTAGTTTATTTAGGCATGACTTATCATCCTTATTTTTAAGATATTTAAATGGGTGAACATACTTCTCCTTAAAGACTGTAGAATTGGGAAAAAAAAATAACAAGAAGCACATGGGATTATGTACTAGTGATGACATGGAATGTGCATCCAGGTGAGAGATGTACTTTAATTCTATCACTATTCATTGCCTTAGGAATATAGGGTCTATATTTGAGGAAGATGTCAGCCTGGCTTGTATTGATTATACAAAGAAATGACAACACATTAAGAGCAAGTGTTGTAGCTGTGAAGCCTTACTCATTACTGCACATATTTAAAAATTAGGTTGATAGTTCACCAGCAAAATACAGTACAGTATGAGGTAGTATCCTTTCTATCATATCAAGCCTGAAAATCTGATTTCAATGATTTTCTAAAATAGTGGACATCAAAAAAGATTATCTGCAATATGAAGTAAATTACCTGGTGAAAAATTCTGTTCTGTGTTATACAGACACTTAAAACTAAGGGACATAATGGCCCTCTTTCATTTGAAAGCACAGGATGTCGAAATCATTTAGGACTGAAAATCTACCCACTATACTATAGGTAAATACAATGTTGGATCAAAGAAGCAGTACGTATGACAGTGTGAATGGTTTCTTCTTACTCTGTGAATGACTCCAAATGTAAACATTGTATTACACAAACATCACATTATCATCTGATTCTGATTTCTGAATACTAGTATCCTCAAAACTTTTCACCCTCTAGTGGGAAGAGATTGACCTTAATGTGTTAACCCAGCTTTATGTCTGGGGCTTTTTTTTAACTCATCAAAGCCCTTCAAAATAAAATTCAGAAAAATTGCAGATACACTGGCTGTGCTAATTATTTAAATATTATTTTTCCTGCTAGTTTTATCATTGCCAAAGGATAATTACAGACACCAAGGAGGGAAAAACACAAAAACAAAAACAAACAAAAAAACCCCACAACAACAACAAAACCACACAACAACAACAACAATCTAGAACCCCTAAATAATTAACCATCATGTAATGAAGTCACATAGAATACTTACACCTTTCCCAATGTTTATGTATTGATCCAACCTTTGAGATATACTAGACATAAAACGTCCTGAGCAGGAAGCAAAAGGAAGTCTATCTTTAAAGATCTCCAGTGATGAAGATTAATTGAAAAGTACTTGTCCCAGTAAAGACCCCCAGGGACACCACTCAACACCGATTTCCATCCAGACATTGAGTCATGACCATTCAGCCAATTTCTTACCCACCAGAGTCCATCCATCAAATCCATATCTCTCAAATTTAGAGGGAATGATGTTATTGGGGATCATGTCACAGACCTTCCAGTAGCCTAGATAGGTGACATCCTTAGCTTTTCCCTTGTCCATTAGGGTACTCACAGTTGCTTCCAGCCTCCAGCTGGCACACGTTTTTGCCCAAAGGCAGCACATGGGCCTGGAATTTAGCTCCCCACACTGTCTTGTTGCTGTGTGTTATTTGGTTTCATATTGTATTTCATTTTTACATAGGGTTTTATAATGGTTTGTTCTGTACTCCCCTGTTCTCCTGGAAAATGTAATATCCCAAAGTTTGTCCCTGCTTTTCCCCCAGCCCATCTCCCACATTCCTCCCAGTCTCCTCCTTGAATGTAATCCAACCAGGTTCCACTCCCCCCTTATCCCTGATATTGGGTATTGGCTTGTCCCCTCCCAGAGCCCCTTCCCTGGATATAAGCCCAGACCATGCAGCTGGGTGGTCTCTTTATCTAGGCTCTGGGTTTGGGGTTCATGACCCAGGCTAGGTCGTGGGCAGGACCACAGAAAAAAGACTGAATAACGCCCTGGCTTCACTCCCTGGATCAAGTGCAGACCTTCCATTGCCATTGACGGGGTCTCGCTCTCTCTGCTAAGGGAAAGGTTCTCAGCTGCCTCCCAGGCTTTAGGACCCTGAGGAAAATCCTTCCAACTGCAGCTTGTCTCAGGTTAGCCAGGGCGAGAACGGAGCCGGGGTGCTCCATGGGAGAGATGAGCCACACTATCTTGTGCTGGGCTATAGTTATTTCCACTGCAATTCTTCACGTGTTAGGGCTTTGAGAGGCAATCACAGGTGAATCTACTTTCTTTGGTTGCTAGTTCCACACCTTTTCCAGCAGGAACACTGCTGTAGCATATTTGGCAGGTGAGGATATGTCTGTGTCAACTACTCTTTGAACATATATGCTGAACCAAGATTTTGATTTTAAATGAGCAAGAGAGTGTCCATGTAAAAAAAGCTCCTCACCACCACAATTGTTTCACAAAAAAATTCTGCGCAAAGTTTTAGAAACAATCTTTTCAGCAGAATGTACACACTAATTCATACCCTAACTCCATCTAACCTGCAGTGTTGTGTCCAAAGAAGTTCAGTTGGCCTCCCATGTTTTTATAAAAAATATCTGAAGGATTTTGCTTCTCAGTGGTCCTCTTTCATCCTACCTTTTATTTAGCTGCTATATCCATTTTCATTCTCTGATCTATATAGCCTTTCCCCTGATATTTGGGAAAACTGATAGTATAATCAGATAGGTGTATTTTTTTTAATTTCCTTTTTATGATGTCTGTTAATACAAAATACTAAGGAAAAACTGCAAGATAAAGGGAAACATACAGCAATTTTTATCTCAGAGAGGGTAAAAATCCCTTTACAATGACAGTAGTTTACATTTAGCTTCTCTAAAACTTCATTCACACATTAGCTGTTAAAAGCTTTCTTGACACTTGCTCACAAACTTCCCTCATTCCTTCCATGGTGCTCAAAGCAGCCCCAGGTATTGTCAGTTGATGGCAGGCGACTGATCTCTACAGCTAAGAGAGGAAGCTGAGAAAGATGTTCTCAAAACCCTTGCAAATAATATGTGTATGGAGAGCAAGAGCAATAAACTCCAAAGTGTCTGGGGTAGTAAAGACTACTTTGGAAGGTAGAGATAATGAAGAACTGTGAGCAGGAGTGCAGCTGGCTGGAAGGATTTCCTTACGTACTTAAAAGGGAAATACAAAAATTGCTTATGGCCACCCTCTGATTAAATTCTCAAAATCTAACTATATATAACTATATGCCCAAAGCTTATGGAGACTGAACCAAAAAAAGAAATATACATTAAGATCACTTAGTATTACATCAGACTGAAACTGAGAGTATTTATTTTGTTGTTTCCACCGTTGTTCTTTTTCAGCATATTTTATCACATTATGAACCATGCACTGATGAAAGTGTTCACTGGTGCCTGGAAATATCTCAAGCATACACACACCCAGAGCACTAAACACCTGACTCCTAGTATTTGCTGACACATTTAGTTTAATACCTTGGGGCGTTTTAACTGTTTTTACAGATAGGTAGACAGGCCAAACACTTAATGCAGGCTTGGATATACAGAAACAAATGTTTCTTAAACAAAGTCTTCTTTCCCTTTTCCCCATTGTCTTGCTTTTTCAGTCTCAGCTTTTCAGTATGAGGTTTTGGGGGTTTTTTTTGAGAAAATGAAGATTGCTTAAAAGGATATGGGGAAAAATGGTGGATATCTTAATTTGGTTTATTATATTTTGAAAAATACAGAGATGTCATTTGCTCAGACTTTGCAAAAACAGCAGAACTCTTTAAAAACCTGTATGGTATTTTTAGAACCGTTTTTTGGGACTGAATTTCTATCCTCAAATCCTTTTTAAATTATGCTTTGGAATAATATAAGGTGACTAATCTCTTACTATTTATAGCATTGAAATATGTAAAATAACGGTATCATGATTACTGGTTAAAACAGAACCAGCTCTTCTAGAGGTCATTACCCTGATCTATAATGTCACTGCAACAAACCACAGTGGGTGAGTTTGGTTGGGTCTCCCTACATTCCTCTTTCCTATGAAGGAAATAAGAGCATGTCTCTGCTAGCCTAATTTAATATATCACTTGAAAAAACAAACTACATGCAATATACAAGCAGGATAACATGACCTAAAGGAATACAGTAAAACTGAGTCCAGATAAATAAAACCAGAATTGCCAGGGTTTAGCATGCCTAGGCATAGAAATTATACACTTATGCCTCTAGAGAATAGCTAATAAATTTTTTTCATGTTAAAACTTCAAGTTCATGCCAATACATGGAAGAAAGCCTAGTATTTAAACTCAGGACTTAATGAAAATATTTCCTTATCTAGCCAGAGAAAACTTGGAGATCAACATATTTAAGAAACTTAGAGTCATATACTGTTGTGTAGAAACTTAGAGGCAGATACTAATATACTTAGAGTCTTAAAACAAGCTCAGCCTCTGCTTAAGTTCAGATTAAACAGCCATTATATGAATAGTTTAGATCATGGCTGGTATCTTTGAAAATCTGGTCAATCAGAGTCTGTTGTTTCTCATCCCTGTTCATAATCTTGTTTTCAGTTAAAATTATGCAAGAAATGATGTCTTCTGAAGAGCGGGTCTGAAGCAACTGAGAACTGCCTGTTTGCCTAAATCATTCTGAGGATCTTAGGCACTTCCTGTGGCAGTAGTCAGAACTTTGCTGCATATTCAACATTTGATGGACTTCTACAGGACTGAGAACATGGCACTGTGCACAGCCTCATACATGCAGCAAAGGACAGAGACTGTGGGAGAAAACTGAAGTAACATACAAACCAGAAGTTGAGGATCATTTTTATTTGTTTGTCCAGGAAAGCAAAACTTGACAACACTGTACGAGGGTGGGATGTGGGGGTTCTTTTGATGGTGTGTTGTTTGGTTTTTTTGTAGGGTTTTTGTTTGGTTGTTGTTGTTTGCAGGGTGGTTTTTTTCCCCCTCAAAGCAGATAATTCTTGCATTCTAAAAGCTGAAAGCTAAAAGCTCTGATTTACATGACCCTGGCATATAACTCCAGCTTCTGGCCTAAGCTGATATTAGTCTAAACTCCTAATAAAGTAAAATTAGGCAGAAATCTTGTGGCATCATTAATTAATTTCATAATTTTCCAAGCAGTTTGTGTTCATGAGGAAAGAGGCAGAGGAATATAACAATTAACAGTAGTTTCTGTAGCCAAAATAAGTGAAGGTCTGCAGCCAACAGTCTGCACCATGCATTCCCAGGAATGTTGATCATACATTCGGAGTGGAAAAACAAGGACACTGTAATCAAAGAGGAGGAAGTTAAAGAAAAGTGTTTTACTGAGAAGGAGGGAAGATGGATGACAAGAGGAAGAAAAAGGGAAAGTGAACCTCCCACATGTTTTGCAGCAGGGTAAAAAGCAAAGATTCCCCTTGTATAACTCTTGCTCTTCACTCCTCCCTCAACATGTTCAAATGCATTTATGTTCTATCAGTTGCAACACACTTCTCCAGCTCATCTGCTACATTACTGAGCTGTCTTGCACTTGGTCTTGATCAACCAAGCTCCCTAGTCATACTTTCTGACTCATTCTCACACATCAGCCTGGTTTCTATGGTGTAGGAACGCCAAAGAACAAAAGCCTAAGGTGATAATCCCTCTTCTTCACACTTAACTCCTCCATTAAACAAATTTTCAGCTCTGAACCTTCCTGTGCCTTCTATCACACACAAATGTGTATTTGAAATCATCATCTATATATATATGTATATATTTATGACCTTATTAAACTATGAATCCCACTCTAAATGTCAGAAACTCTGATCACTTGTTATTTAGCACTAAGAACCTCAGAAGATTTAACATGCCGGATGTGAAAAAGCAGTAACAGAAAAAGCCACTGTTGTGCTTCTCTGCACTAGAGTGAAAAAAAGCACCCCTTCATATTAGTTTCTTTCTCTGTTGCCTACAAATATTAAGCAGAGAAAACAAAATTTTTATGATTTTCTAGTCTGTTTTCCTTGTGGTTTCAGCATCAGAGGATGGAAAAGCAGAAGGGCCAGTCAGCTGAAATGCATCTTCAATGATTAAATATGCTATGGCATCATCTGTCTCCCTTTCTGAAGATATACACTGTCATGAGAACTGCAAGGAATATTGATTACATTATTTGTAGCCATTCTTTGTAAGACTCGTGCTTAATCTAGACTTTCTGAGTCATCAGAATAACTCTGAGGAGCCTCAGCTATGTCCTTGTGATCAACAGACCACTTGTGTAGTTAATGGCTCGTTATTATGGAAGTAACAATCAAAACAGCTTCACATGTAAAGCAATTTTGGCTTTATCTAATCTCTTTTATGTAATTATGTACTTGTTTTCAACCATGGAGAAATATTAATTTCCTTCCAATGATCTAACTAGCATAAATATACCTAAGATCAATGAAACTTAGCACAGTTTTATCTTCATTTTAATTTCTTTCCACATTAATCATTTAAATTACTGATTAGAAAACACTTCCACTGAAAGACTTGCTAAACAAAACTTTAAAATCAGTCTGGCTTGTACCAGCAGGAATGGTGGAAAAATGTCCACTTTAAGGGCTCAGAAGTATTAGGGAGGATATGGAACACAAGGATATATGTAATAGAAAATAGCCAGGACATTTTTTTTTTCTTACTGACAAGCTCTGCAAAACTCTTTCAGGTAATCCTAGAGTTTCAGTAAGCTTTATTGATTTAAAGAATGATTCACAGTTGGACTGGAAATGAAGGAGCTTTTAAAGTACAATCACCAAACCCATACAGTTTATTTCACATCTTACCGCTCAACTTTAGAACGAATATAATTCAAATCACAATACAATGATGATTAATGTTTTTCATCAACACACAATTATCATTCCATCATGGCACAAGACTTTAAAGTAGAGTTGTTTGAGCCAAGTAAAGCACAAAGCAAGCATCTGAAAATCCAGATCTGTGCTCTTGCAAAATTACTTACCAAACCAGATTAATTATTTTCTTACATGTTAGGTCATGTTAGTTGTGTATGGGTATACAAGATGAGGCATTAATTTTAGTCTTATGTTTAGATATCTCATTTCACTCTATTCTGATTAAGAATCATATCTTCAAAGAGATTTTTGTTTTATTTAAAACCCAGCTATAACTGGAACATTTAGCTTTGGTGGGATCATTTCTAAGATTCTTCAATTTCACCAGACTTCTCTAATTATTTAATACTGTGCATTTACAGGCTATCCACATATGTTGCTGGATACTTCAAGATGACTACAAATTCACTAAACTGTGAAGAATATGGATTCATGCTTTACATATATCTGTACATATATCTATGTATATATAGCCTAACACCTAACATGAAATAGAAAAAGAGTTATCTCTATACTATCTGGCATGTCCTGACATGATTGTAGTTGAAAATTAAGTTCCATAATTCAAAAGCCGTTGGTTTGGGTTTTTTTTTTTTTTTTTTTTTTTTTTCCCCCAGCATTGCACAGTAACAGCAACAAAATGATGGGAGCTTATGGGAATAGGAGGAAGTGTTTTAAACATGCAAATGCTTCAAAAATTTAGGGTGCTAGAAGACCTGCTAGTAATCTATGCAAATTGTTACTGTATCCTGGGTTCTACATTTCTTTTAACAACGATAAGTGTCATCTTACTTTCATATTATAGCTTATATGTAAGGTGTACTTGGATCACAGTACAAATTTTGTCCTCTAGGACTGTAAAATAACCAATTCATAGCTTATATAATAAACACTTCATATTTTGATAAAATGCTGTCATGTCAGAGTGACAATATGGGCATAAAAGCCCATAGAAAATTATTAAATAATTTTTAAAAATAACACATACCAAGAAGAAAGAGATAATTCATTTAAAAACCCTCTAGTGTCTCTTAGCTAAGTGCAACATAGTAACCAAAATTGGAATTTGTCTTTTGCCTGCCTGATACCTCAAAAAATATAAGCATTTTTAAAATTTTCATCTGTGGAAAGTGTCTTGGTTTTATCTTGAAGCTCAAAGTATGTTATCTCCCATACTGTACTTCCTCATTCTGAATTTGTGGTATTGTGCTATAAGCATTTGATGGTTTACAGACTTTTCAGGGAAGAAACAACAGACACATTCTAATGGGTAGTGGGGGGTGTCATTTTAATGCACTTGAACTTTGCAGCAATGACATCTGAAAAAAAATAAAATGGTTGCTTTTTAATGATGTCTTTCAATTTTCAAATTGAAGTTTCAAAAAGCATTCTTTTTTTTTTTTTTTTTTTTTTTCTGTTTAGTTTAGCCTATGAACCATATTTGATTCAGTAGTTATATTGTTTTTTCTGAAGATTATTCTCATTTTCATTGGAGGAGAAAGGAGAAATGTATTTTAACACATTTTCATTTTCTAGTGAAGCCCTTCTAAAAGAGATTATATGCCTCAGTCCAGTAGGAACAGAAGAATGATATCATACACTAAGATAAAATGCCATTAGGTACATGACCTGTGATCATTAAAATATATTATTACCACATCACCCCAGACATGTAACACATACCTTCTACATTTAGTTGCCAGTTTTTTTCAGATAATAATTTAAAACAAACAAACAAACAAAAAAAACCACCCAAACACACTTTCACACAGAAGTTTACAACTTTCTTGACTAACTGCTTGGGTGACATTTTGATTCCAAATCTATTTTGATTTGGTATTTGTTTCTGTTGTACTTCCTATATTTTACCTCGAGGAAGAAATTATTAAAGATAATATCTGTTAAGTTTGGCTTCCTATCTTATGAAAACCAATGTGAATATTTTCCCTTAAGACCTTCAGAAATTTCTTCAAGGATTTACAAAGGCCAGACTTTTTACCAGTCTGGCAGTATAAAGCTGATGCAAAGTGGATGCAAATAGAATATTCATTCCCTTTAAAGACAATTTGCATTGCTTACACCTAGTGTAAACAACAGCCATGTGCCAAAATGCTTGTTTCCAAAGGACTGATTTTTGTTGTTCGTTCATAATTTAATTCAAACAAAACTGTCTCTAGGAAAGGGAATTTGTTTACCTCAAAGAGTCCTATCACCTAACACTCTAATTTTTATGACCCTCTTTCACTTATGCACATTACCAGATGTCTGCTCACACCATAACTCTGTGGAAAATAACTTCATTATGTGCAGGTAACAATCCATCATTAGTTACCAATTAGAAACTCATTAGAGACTGTGGAAACACTCAACATTCAGTCTGGTTGCTTATAGTGTGTGGGACCTATCTTAAAAAGAACAGCTCAATGTCAGAGTTCGGTGCTGTGCTGCCATCCTGAATGACAATTCTTCTGTTGCAAATACTCACTCTCCTCTTTTGACGTCCTAAAGAATTTCTTTTGGGATCCCCAAACTGAAGGTTGTGGCACTTAAAAGAGGAGCTTACTACACCAATGGGAATGAATTATTTTTTCTGCTCTTACGAGCATAGCAAATGACATTAACTTATCTGTGTGGTGGTGTGAGAGTTGTTTTATTAAGTTATTAAGCTATTTTTTGTAAGATTTTTAAGTTACTTTTGTAATGGTTGAGTGCACTGTATACCCCTGTGTTCTGTATTGGTTTTCCCCTTATGAGTTAGGTTGTTTAACCAAACGTTTTCTGTCATTCATTCCTTCCCTGCACCTGTCGCTGTCAATCCCCCCCTCTCTCCTCGTGGTCGCCCTGTCTGTCACTCGGAGACCCTTCCCTGGCTTCTGGAAAACTCCGGGAGGGGTGTCGAGTGATAGGCTGGGGCCCTGGAGACCCCCTCCCATCATTTTGTGGTTGGTCCCCAGTTCTATGGTTCACACCCCCGGTTAACTCCCCGATTCCTGTGACTGGCTGACCGGTTGTCGCCACCCCCGTTTCCACCCCCCCTTAAAAACGGCCGCGCGCCTGCCCTCGGGGTCTCTCCTGGGCAGCAGGTTGCAGCGTGCAGAGCCCCGCGCTTCCTCTGCCTCAACAAACCTACGTTACACCCTGCTTGGGAGAGTCCGCCTTTCATTCAGCTGCCGCGGTTGCTTACATCATCTACGTGCCCGTCGCTGGTGGTGGGATCCAAGTCCCCACAGGGAGGAGGCGGCTCGCTCTGCCTGCTGCTCCGACCTTACCACGTTGCCGCAGTGAGACCCACTGAGCTAGCCTGTGGCTGCACTGGTCAGCGCGAACTGGACACTGCGACAATCTGTCCATGCCTGGTTTGAGATCAACGTGGGAAATGACATCCCCTGGATGAAGTTCATAACTGTAACTGGAAGTGATACGATACCTTTTTTAAAAATGCGATCTTCTAATTAACAGCAAAACAGATAAAGTGTGAGCAGTGAGTAGGAACAATTGCATGATATTAAATTATTTTCAGGAAAATTGCTTTTCCTGCAATCAAGAAAAAATGCAATATCACCTCTTGAGAGAGAAGTATATTTCAGTCTTTGGTCAATGAACCACAGGTGCTGATACCACTTCTTTTCTTGGTCAAAAGTTAAGTGATGCATTAACTAAATATGCTGATAATTGTTTAGACTAATGCCTTATGCATATATCAAGAAACCTCTTCTTTCATGCTGAACAGTAATGGGCATCAAATGTTGCAGAAGAAAGCAGACAGCACTTAAGAGCCCCGTGTATTCAGGTGGGATAGAGTTCATTCAGAGCCCAGCTCACTCCTAGGCAACAATCTTCCATGTGCACAGATGCCTCCTGGCCACAACCACAACCTTGATCCGCTCTTTTGAAGTTACTGCACTGTCCAAACTGGTGCTTCAGCCAATGTCAGACAGATACCAGCCTGTTCTAATTTTATGTGAACTAGTTGAGCAGGACAATATTTTGGTTCTCAGGTAGGTCTAAAGGTATCTTCACTTATATTTTCAGAGCCAGTGTGGGTGCTAATTTTTCAGCAAATACTGATAAATGCCTTGATATTTATATTGCCACTGACTGAACATATTTTTAAGATGGGCTTACATGCAAAGCTGAAGACAGGTAACATGAATAATAATAAAATTACTGTATAAAAATGTATATGATAACAAGTGCTGTCTGGATATGTTCAGGACAAGACAAGTAACCCTAAGCAATGTAAATTTTAACAGTGGATTGTTAATAGTTGTTATATTGTATGAAAAGAAACCACAGTGTGTCCCCAAGCTACCCACTGCACACCACTGTTTGCACACTGCCTGAGCTGGGGTGAGACATTAGCACATTAACCCACCTTCTGTTCTAGGGCACATTTACAAAAAACTACAATGGATGATGGAGAACTTTCAAACTGCTCAGGTGCCAATCCTGGCCACGATTTCCTAAGACTGTTCCATTCATAATTGCACATGATAACACAAAATAAAATATCCATATTACCTAACTACATGTTTATACTCTAATGGCATAATTAAGATACCCAGTTTTAAAATTAATGTGGCATTACTAGTCAACAGCTTTTCAAAGCTTTATTTTACTAATTTTAAATTACTTCTAGAAAACCCAAATTTGTATGCATGGTATGGTACACTGTAAGAACATTTAAAACTATTTAATAGTGCATATTCACAGGGGGCCAAAATTAATAGACATACTTGACGATCTGTGTCTTGATTTTTGAAACCTTAGCAGTATAGCTTTAATGTTCTGTTATTATGGTTTGTGTCAGATTGTTTGAAGTACTTTCTGGGTTTGAATGTTCTAAAGAAAAAAAAAAATCCTGCTTTCAAATTGTGTAATCCATCAGCAAAAGTTTGCACATTTCATAAATAAAGACAATATTATTTTTCTATATCATTATATTAAAAATGTTTTTGCAGGAAATCAATGGACTTACCTGAGGACTGTCACTTTCAAGACATGAATTCAATGTGAAGGCAAACTTGTACTCATATATTGTTCATTATTGTGTTCAGTGGTTCAGTGGATATACTCAAAGATAAATGATTTTGTGGCAGCCTTTGTTCCACGTCTCTTTTGGTCTTGGAAATCTTGCCATTGATTTTAGCAATATTTGCTTTTTAAAGCAAGTATCCACAGACATCCTCTACTATAAAAAGCAGCAAAGTGCAACAAAATTTCTTTTGCTTTCAGGTGGGAACAGGAGATAAAAAGCTGCTGTACAAAGTAATATCTGCAACAGTCAGTACATAGCAAAATTGAACCTAACATGCAGTCTTTGTCATCAATGTATTTTCTATACTCATTTTTTCCAGTATTTATGATAACTAATAATTCCAGAAGCATGTATACTGTAGAAAATACTACTTTTCCAATGCCTTCTCTTGGAAGTGGCTAAATGTTTTAAAATTAAAGAAAATAAAGACTACTTTAGGGAAAATTAAAAGGTACAGAAAGTGTTATTTAGAAATAGACGTCTCAAACAAACTGGGAAACTGACACAAGCACAGAATCCAGTCTAATACCACTGGTGAATAAACTGTGAGCAGAAGATTAATAGGATGTGTCCTTGTTTCTCCTCTTTGGATTTTGGATTAATGATTCCAATTACATGATTTAGCTGAACTACTACACATGTTTTAGAAATATAGCAAGTGTTGATTTTAAAACACTGGTTGAAGAGATGTCCACAGAGCACTTAGGGAAGTGTTTCCAGTGAGTAATTGTCCCCATTCCTAACTATTGTGTCTATTGATTTTTCTTGGCTTTAGCTTGCATCCACTGGATTGTACCATAACTTTTTGCCTGAGCTCACCATGCACAGGTAAATACAGACCCAGGTAAGCACAGAGTAAGAAATTACTCACTTAAGATCAAATTGTGACTCCTTAGGGACCTTGCCTCAGGAGTGACTGACAAAGAACAGCTTTATATTGCACATAATGTTTTAATCCATTCCTCATACCTTGTATTTATCTTTTGTCATTTAAGTTTTTGACTGAAACACAAAACTATGTGATATCAAGCAATGTATTACAGAAGCCTATTAAAGTGTAGCACTGATTTTGACCAAACTTACAATCTCAATAAAACAAGTGGTTATTTTTACAAGATCATATTAAATGATCCTCTAAACTTTCTGTTGATTGCTTATTGAGAACTATCCAGCACTGAGTGTATTATTTATGATGTCTAACTGCTTATTTCAGAATTAAAAAGAAAAAAATACCTAGAATAAGATGGCTCTTCACTCTCTTTTTTTAAAAAGCTTTTATTAGAAACAGTAACTTTACTGCAATTTCTGAAAATGCTCATGGTTTCTCCAAATTATTAGAAAACAGATTGTAAGTATGACTTTAAATGATCTAAAAGATCCATATTATCTGAAAGACTCTTAGTTTACAGACCAAAGGCTATAATAGAACCTATTAGCGCACCTAGACTCAGTTGGAAATTAAAATTAAAAAAAAAAAAAAAAAAAAAAAAGTTATACCTATCTTTTTCTCCAAGAAATGGAGAATGCTTTTCTCCAAGAAATGCAAGAATGGAATATTTGCCAAACCTATCCCCGATTTTCACCCCACTCCAGTCAGAAAGAGCTAGGCTAATTTCAGCAGGTTATAAAGGGACTTTACAACATGGATCATTTTGACAGAGGATGCTGGGAGCACTGGGAACAGTAAACTGTGGAAAAGCACATGTGGTCCAGCCATAACCAGTGTTGTCCCTGTGAGGTGCTGGCCTAGAGTTCCAAAAGCTGAATTTAGCCCATGAGTTTAATAAGCAAGGACAGGCTTTGCAATGAGCTTCCTAATTATAAATACACAGAGAAAGCAAAGAAGGGAAAAAAGATATGAGTATAGTCAAACAAATTCTAGTTACAGCAAGGAAACATCTCAAAAACGTCAGGGTATGTTAGAAAGAAAGAAAATAACAACAGAGATCAAAGTAGCAAGCAGTCGAGTTACAGATACATAACTAAAAAAATAAGTGATACTCATTACTACAAGATGCCACATTTTGCTTTTGAAATACTGCCCCACCACTGTATTTACTTCAGTACATCATACAGGCCCTTGAGAGCCACCTGAAACCTGGAATCAAATGCGTAAGAATAATAAGTTCTCTTTTGTTTATTTATCCGCTTAACTCATGTATATTTACTTAGGTTTTTTTCTCCCAAAGCAATCCATTTAGTAGATGGAATAGCCCACCTTTTTTTTTTTTTCCAAGGAGAATTAGTCTTTCTGAAGTGATCCAAACTGAAGTTTCAAGTCAAGCACACAGCTAGTGAAAGTAATGTTTTTAGGTTCAAATGAAATATATATCTTCAGAGTTGGTGTTGGGGTTTCCTGGGTTTGGGTTTCTTGTTTTTTGGTGTTTTGTTGGGTTTGGGATTTTGTTGTTGTTGTTGGTTGTTAGTTTGGGTGTTTGTTGTTGTGGTGGTTTTTGTTTTGTTTGTTTTTGTTTGTTTGTTTTTTTGTTTTGTTTTGTTTTTGGCATGGGCCTGATAATGCTACAGGAAGCAAAACAAGCATTCTGCTTTTGTTAAAATGATTAGGCAAAATTTAAAGCTTCTTGCAGAAAAAAAAAATCTACTGACAGTTACACACATTCACATGCATCCAAGGGCAGAACATATCCTTTGGGAAGCCATATATTTTCAGTAACTCTAATTTCTTCTGAAAAGATAAAAAAACAATAAAAGCAGCCAAATTCCTAAGTGACAACTTACTAGTGGGGAAAACTTGATTAGAGAATAATTGCAATTCACCATCCTTGCCTGGATACTGCTATGTTGGCATGATCTGAAAAGGAATGAAACCCATTTCAAGCATTGCTTATGTTCTTTCACACAGAGGATTTGGAAAAGGAAAAGCACATTGAAGAAATCATGACATTCGGTAAACTGGAGATACAATTACATTGAGAAAGGCATTGTTAATGTGGCAAAATGCCAAAAAAGGACATATCCCCTGTCTTACATAGTGGTCTGCATTTACATTTTTAAGAAATCAAACTGATGTCACAATAATAGAAGATGATCAAAAGCCACGAAAGAACTGAAAAGTAGAAAGTGAGCTCAAACCTAAGTTTCACTAATGCTCTCACCAAGTCATTCAAACTTTTACCTTAGCTGGTAATGGGGAATACTGATAACTTTAGGCTTTGGGTTTTTGTCATATTTAAAGATATAAAATGGCAAATCCATAAAGTATACTCTAGAAATTAGATACGGGGTTGGATTTTATGCTTCCATTAAGTGACTTAGCTACTGACTAGTCTAGTGTACTAAGAAGGCAGATTATTAATAATCAGGATCAAATACCATGTCAGGTATTCATCCTTTTATCTCAAGCATCAACAAAATATTATTCCTTCATTTCAGGATTGTTTCATCTGATTGCCAGTTATGTAAACTAAGGTAAAGTGTGGTTGTTTTCTTGTGCACAGAAGCTTTTGAAATAATTCCAACTTCATTCTCATTCTTGGTGGTCTTATTAGAAGAAGAACATTTTTAGTCACAAATTTTTCAGTTATAAAACCGGAAATGCTTACTTAGAGGTGGACTTACATTTGGATTTAATAATTGAAAAGTATGGGGTGAGCATATATAACAGGATTTTCAGTGCTAAACACTTTTCCCATCAGTTTGCTCCAGTAAGTGGATACTAAAAATGCATATGGGGCATTTTACAGCCAATGGAAAGAGAGATTTCTGTGGTCTAGCTAATACTCTCCATTGACCGTATCATGAGCTTGGACACCTCACACAATCTTGATAGGCTCCTGCTTTTGAAAAGGGCCTGAACTAATTTCAAGACCAACATCTGACGTAAAAATGCTGGGAAGTCTGGGCCCAAGTTAGTTCTGTAAGTCTTTCCTAGTACTTGTCTGCATCATTAGATGGTGGAATACTTCTTGGTCTCTGTATGCTGGTTTGAAAATCTGTAAATGTATTTAGAAATGTATTGCATAAAAATGAATTTGGAAACAATTTATTATTGATTATTAGGTCTTTTTTTTTTTTTTTTCCTTTTTTTGTTCCTCAGATCTTTGCCAACAGGTCTTTTATTACTGAAATATGTAATAAGGTAAGAGTTTGGGTTCACAGGAAGTACCTGCACCGTTATATACACTGACACTCCCACTGTCATTCATGCTGGCATGTCCATGTATCAAATCAGCTCATGGCTTTTGTGTGTTCCAGAACATTTTTAGGTGTGAGACACTCAATGACTTACTGACCTGGATGTTTTATCTTTCTATTCCAGTCTTTGTTGTTCTCTTGATTAACTGCTCATTTAATGTCTAGAAAAAATAAAGCCATCAATATCAATAATAGTGCCAATGAACTGTGGCAAACTAAGGGATACAGCAGATTAGCAATATTGCATGTCAGAGCCTTATGATATAATGATGATGATGATTATTGGAATACAAATTTACCTCTACAAAAAGAGTATTGAAAACAATTAGAATAAAAGATAACTTTAAATTATATGTAGCCTGCTCTATCCTTAGTGGAGTATTAACTATAAAGTTATAGATGAAAATACAAGATATTTCAAGTGTTTCTTACACACATGCAATTCAAAACCCAAATTAAACCTCACTGTGATGTTCATAAGTAATAAATATTTTAAGCTACAATATGTTTGATTTATAATAGTATAAAACTTGCAGTCAATTTAAACAAACTACATACAACTAATGTTTTAAAAATACCAAGTTAAAGAAAATGTCATGGTTTTACCAGTAAGATTATTTCTTTAATTTGGGAATTAATGCTATCTGTACCCTAGCAGAACTGTCTTGTTTAAATATTTTAAGAAATTAACCCCATTGAGATGATAAATACATTTTAATTTCTGCTGTTGATATGAAGAGGGACGTTGTCTTTTTGCCAGCTTCTGCTTATTCAGTGTATAAAAGACATTAAATTACTTAAAAATTTGTTGACATCATTGTATAGTCACTTTCCAGTCAAATGAAACCAAACCATGCATTAGCACTTTCTTTTGCTACACAGTAATTGGTCTAACCTCCCAAATGAAATTAAATTTACCTTTCTTTTGATGACTCAAGTCTGAAAGGAAATAAAGATACCCATATTTAAAGCTCCTATTTACCTTTCCCTTTGTCTTCTTAACAGAGATAATCTGGAGCTTTGTCCTAGCAATACAGATGCTAATTTTACTATCTGGGAAAATCACAACTTGTGACTCTATAAGACCACATAAAAAACTTCCCTTCTACTTTCCTATTGTTCCTATTTGTGAATAATTTTCTTTTTTCTCTCTCTCCCTCTGACTTTCATACAATTCATATAAGTAAAGTCTTTCCTTCTCAGCACAAAGTAGAGAAAAATATATGAAAGCTGAAATGACTAGGAATCTGGAAAAGTTGCTTTATCTCTAAAAAAGACATATATATCAGGTGACCCCTTGTTAAACCTACTAAAAGTCTTTTATCAAGAAGTCGGTAACCTGGAAATTACAAACCCAAAAATACACCCTTAGAATTTACTCCAGGATGATGTCTTCTACTGAAATTGCTTAGTACTAGTGAGATTCAGTCTCAGTAATGACCTTGCTGGCACACAGAACTGACATTGCACTTTCCCTTCTAGGCAAAGTCAAGACTGGGCATAATTTCATAGGCACCTATTACTCTTACCCCAAGCTCCATCTTCTCATTCTACTAGACCCATCAGATCCACCAAGATCAAGTGCTAATGTACTTCATTTCTAACCTGTTTAGTCAAAAAGATCCAAGGTTTCTGACACCTAATCTGTTGAAACTGATGTCCGTGTGGCTGAACTGGTTAAGGAGCAATTACACAAGCAGTTGTGGCAATGGATCAAGTTTGGCTGACGCACACCTAATACACACCAACCCATCCCAATTTCCCTTCCCCAAGCTCCCCTGGCCCTGGCAGAATCTGCTGAAGCTTCTAAATCTGCAGAAAAAAGTCCCATGCAGGATCAGCCAAAGTTCAGATCTGGTAAAAAGGAGGTGACAAGAAAAAGTACTCAAGAAGAAATAGGAAGGAGGGGAGAGGTTTAAGGAGGAAGTCAGAATCTGGGAATAGAGGTTGCTGGGGACAGGGACCTTCTCAACCTTCCTGGAGGCATTCAGGATAGCAAAGGTGACAGACTGCAGAGCACTTGTCCCTACATTTCCTAATCTTTCTCCTGTCATACTGTGGGGCATTTTGGCAATAGCTCCAAGGAGATCAGAACTGGACTTCAAGTGATAGAGAAATAGAACTTATTTGAAGAAAGATATGGTTAGGTAGTGGACCGTTCCAAAGGGAGATTTAAGTGCATCCAGAGCCTTTCACCCCATTTTGCCAGAGATTTCAGCATGGAGTTCTGAAATAAATGGAGGAACTTTCCACCTCGGGTATTTTTCGCTTTGAACTCCCTCCTAAAATTAGGGCAGGAGCAGATGTTTTCTCTTTTCCCCAGCTGGAGATTCCTGCCCCAGGCCACCTGTGACTGACTCAGTCTGTGGGGCAACTCCTTACCTCACCCTAAGGAAATTCAACCAAGCTGATGCCAACAACCTGCACTGTTAGAGCTGATCTCTTTTGTTATGCCTGAAGCAAATTAGTTTGTCCTGGCAGCCTGTAGAAGGTAGGGATGAGCAGCTGCTGTGAGCCAGATCTGGTGCCCCTGGACCCCAGCAGAAAGCATCTGTCTTTGATTGCAGGTCCCTAAACAGCCTCTTTCTCACAAAACACAGGAGGAGGAGTGTAATTGCCCCTCTCTTATCCTACAGTGTAATGATTAAATCTCACATCTCATACTGGGAGATAGAGTTTTAATACTTTTCCTGCACAGGGTAATGTGTATCTGCATGTTTTGGGTGTCCAGTTTTTTGATTACTAAGCATTTCATGAACCTCCCTCTGCAGTGAAATCTAAAGCAGGATACAAAATCCCTTACCAACATCTAGTGAAGTTCTTGTCATCTAGAGCTTGTTCACCCAGGATAGGAAAGATGAGCAGTTCAGGCTCTTGCTACCTCCTCCCCAGTGAACATCCCCTGTTTAATTTGAACACAAGCGTCTTCCTGCTGTCTCAAAACACACCCCAGACAGCAGCAGTTTGATAGAGCTCTCCATCAGAATGAGTGCCTCATCATCCACTTGCTGAGATAAGCACTCAAGCAGAGAAGGAAATTAACTACAGGTTAATGCTGTAATGCTGTAACCACAAAAGTAAAAGGGGTATTATGTCATCTGGTCTCACTTTAAATGAAGAGCAGAAATTAAGATTTGATCTGAGTCTGCTGGCTGGTTTAGGCCCTGCCAAGCCAGCCAGGCAGAACGATGTCTGATTTATATACCTCAAATATGTTTGAAACCTAAACTAAAGGCAGTCACATCATGATGTTTTGGCAACTCCAATGTATGAGCAGTTGAAAACTTAGACATGGAAGAAAATTAACTGATAAAAACTTCAGTTCTTATAAAAATCAGCCTCTGCAGAGTTAAGTGACAGCCAAGGAGGCACTTTGAGGCTATGTATTTTAGACTTTGCAAACACAATGGACACTCAGATACCTGGTGCTCTTTTGTACCTCAGTAATAAAATAGCCTAAAGCATGGTCTCACCACCGTAGAGGATGGTGCTTGTATGACAGCTATCCTCTGGCATATAGTTTCAGAGAGGGTGGGAATAAGGAGAGATCTGGGAGACCTTGCTGGTGCAGCTCCTCTCTCCCTTAATCCTTTGCTCCTTAACAGCCAGCACTTGAAATTGCAGTGACCAGCAGTGGTTCCACCCTTTGAGGTTGTGCGTGAGCAGCTTGTTTACTAAACCTCCAGCCCTGGCTTACTTTCTGCTGCCAGGAGTTTTAGGGTCTGTTTTCCACCAGCATTCATTAAGTTATCATACAGTATGCCAAGTTTCCATCAGCCCAGCAAAAACCTTTTCAGTTCCAAACCCCGTTTTCCTGATGGCAGTGCTCTACACTGTTAGACTTTCAGAGCTGTCTTGGCCAGAAAAATCTACTTATGAATTTAAATTTTCCTAAGAAGCTGATGGGAACATACACACTTCAATAAGGCAGAAGATTACTGGCCACAGGGACTAGCATTTTCTAAAATCAAACCAATCTGGAGGGGGAGCAGTCAAACATAAAAACACAGCCACAAAAAAACAAACAACAACAACAAAAAACAAACATACAAAAAAAACCAAAAAACCCCAAACATCAATCCAAGCTATAGACATATACAGAATTTTGGAAAGAGATGCTCAAGGCTTCAGATCCTATAAATCAAAAGACTAATCTTAACATTGTGATCCTGAAATTGGTTTGCTTTTTCTGAGAATCAATGAACCAAACAGCTCCAGGTCTTACTTGGAGATGAAACAGAAATCAGTGGCAATAAATGTAGCAAATAAAAATCTTTCCTGCCTGAAGGAACTTCAATCCTTCTCAGCCCATTCTGTGAGTATGCAGGTATCCAAGCCCCAGTACAATTAAGTAAGTCCTTAATTCCACTGAAGTAAACAGAGGTGAAGTCATTGATGCAGCTGGGTTCTCAGCTTGCCTCAGTCCGCAGATTGCAAGGATGTGACTGTCTGCATTACTAATACCTGCTTGTTTCTTCTGTGAAGGAAAAGCTGCTCAGAGGCTGTTCAGTGGGACAAGGGAACTGTTTTAAGCAAAGCAGAATTTTGCCATTGTTTTTACTACACAGAGGAGATCTAGAAATCTGCATCTCTTTTTTAACAACACAGCACAATTAAAGACAGGTCGGTGTTTTCAGAAAGGGAGTGGAATTTCTTTATCAAATGTAAAGAGCTAACATTTGAAATTATGTCAGCAATAGAGTAATGAGAAGTAGTCATTGTGACAAGGATTTTTTAAAACCTTCCAAAAAGGATTAAGGAACTACAGACTATGAAATATTACATTCATATTAGGAAAACTAGTAGAGGCCTTCATAAAACATCCAGTCATCAATCAAAAAGTGATAAATATTTTACAATAAGGAAGAATGGACAGTACTATTGCAGAACAAAGTTGTACCTCACAAATTTACCAGCAGTTTTGAAAGGTTCTTCAGAGCAGGCACACATGGGAAATACAGGTTATGTAGTGAGCATAGATTTTAAAACCATTTTACAGCATTCATTTCCAAGACAAAAAGTTGTAATCATAGCATGGAAGAGCCCATCAAAAATTCAGCTCTGCTCCAAGCATACAAGAGTATAAAAAAACAGCTGATTTTACAAGGAAAGGAAATGCCCAGGATCTGTGCTGAGGCTTGCATTGTTCAGTGTAATAATAAATTATTTAGAAAAGGAAGATGACTTCACAGTACCTGACAATCAAGGTTTTAAAAGTGGATATTCATAATATTTGCTGGCTGGGTAATGAACTGCCAGGGGAAATGTAATGCTTATAAATGCAGGATCATAAACAAAACCAGTTCTAATGAGATCTATATGCTGGTGGGCTGAAAACTAATATTACTACTATAGAAAGTGATCTTGGAGTTAGTAAATAAGTTTGTGAAAATCTGTTCAATTCTCAGTAAATCAGACAGGTTGCCATTTTAATTATTCTTTCCTTATTCATGTCAAAATAATATAGTGGCGGAAGAACAGGTATAAAGGCAACAATTATAATCAAAACTACTGATTTCTTTGCATATCGGCACAGGTTAAGTTGACTAGAACTTGTAAATTTGGAAAAAAAGAAGACTCAATGTATTATGCTAGAAGTCGCTGGTGAAAATCGTAAATCAGAGAAGATGAAGACAATGTAATCATTGAGACGTTTACAGACAAAACTAAGGGGCAGCAAATGAAGTTATCAAGCACCCAGTGTGCATGCACTGGGTGTAACTACTTAAGTCATAGAATTCACTGTAAAGATTACTAGAGAAGCCAAAATATTAATTGGTTAAAAAATAATACAAAAAGTATATAGCAAATAATGCATCCATGGCCCTAAATTACAAAGATATAGCTGTGATTTCGGGAAAACTATGAACTGCAGAAGGCTGGAAAAAAACAGGCTGTTGAAGTATCATGCACAATGCCTTTTCCCAAGGCAGGAACTGCTTTCCTCAGGGAGAGACAAGGCACTTCACTCTATTGGTTGTTCTATAATATTATGTGCCTAATTATAGCAAGCAAAACATCTGAGCTTCTGTCAGAATCACATTAAAAAATATTTCCTTCTAACAATAAAACAAAACTTTGAAATCACAAGAAATACCTCAGGTTTGAACATTTTTCTTGAACTTCTTTTTCAGGCCACATTCAGATAAATTTCTTTCCACTGAGGGCAGCTGGAATACTAGTGATTTCAATGCCTAATTCTCCCTTTAGCATTTTTATCAAACATATGCCCGAAGTATCTTAAATAATAATGAATAGAGAAGGCTCTCCCTGGAGCCTTTTACAGTTCAGAGACAAAATTCTCTGTTGGTTCAAACATTGTTTGAACATTGAACTCATTAGGAAGAGATTGGCTTTTTGATTATTTAAAGGCAGGGAACTGGAATATGCAGGTGTTTATACTTCATTGCTAGTTCTGGGAACCTATTATCAAAACATTTTACTACATTGCTTTCTTATTACTAAGTGTGGGCAGAACTACAGTGTGTCTCAAGCAGCATGACACTTTCCCACAGAAAATTAGCATCACTCTTTTTCTTATCTGGAAGCTTTGCCACTGGTTACTGAGCTGATTACTCTGCCAAGCACCTGAGCACACTCTGTACACTGCTCTTATTAACCAAATAGTAACATTTAAATAGGACGTTTACTAGAATTAGTGCTTCAGTCCTGCCAACAAATTTACCAGATCTGTGAAGAGGCCACCCCACGTGTATGGGGATTCTCATAAAGTCTGCATAGGTGAGGAGACCACAGAATTTCAATATTAGCTTTATGCTACAAGAATCAGACTTGAACAGCTTATACCAAATAACCTCTATTCTACTACCTACGTAGCCAAGACTGAATAGCAAAGAGAAATCTTGCTACATAAACTTCCTTTCCTATCATTTGAGTGATAACTTCTTACTCCTTGGGACAAGCTACTACCTTTCATGTTGACAGCTGTGGAGAGAAATCTCAACACAGCCTTGTATTCAAGCACAGTAGACTGAACTTTTCCTAGCACCACATGAGACCACTATGCAAGGCTTATTTTTGAACTCTGGAATCTCATGTCCCAACCAGTAAAGCGTGGCACCCAGCAACATCTCAATCAGCTGAAACCAGTAAGGTTAGTTGGTGTCTCTTAGCCAAGATGTTGTAAGGACTTCATGAGTGATGTCAAAGGAGCTGATCCTTTGAGTTCACAGAAGAAACTCTAAGGATTTTGGAAAATATGTAACTCATTTATGTCCTATTTAAAACAAACAAACAAACAAACAAACAAAGGACTGTCTGAACACAATAGTACCTGCAACTTAATTCATATTCTCATGATAAAGATTTAATAACACTATACAATAGGGATCCATGGTTAGAAATTCAATAAATTCAATAGTCTTTACTTAGGTTTTTCACATAAGAGAGAGAATTAGGTGAAGTTGTAAAGGCCATGTGAATTGGATGGCAGCAGCTTATATTACTGTATAATGAATGCAGCCACTACCTTATAGCTTCACAATATTCTACAGATATAGCAATGCTTAACTGAATGCATCATAGGAAACAAAATGTATTCCAAACTAGGTAGGAAAACACCTTAAGATCCTAGAAAAGAAACCTAATCCATCAAAACTCCTTCTTTGTAGCATTTTGTTAAACATAAAGCTGTTTACAAAGTACTTAATCATATATATTATACAAAGGCATGGTGATTTAGAAGACACTGAGTAATGCTCAGCTAAGACAGAAACTCTCATCTGGCAAAAGTGCAGGGGAATTCAAAATAGAAATTTTTCAAATATTCCTTCAGACAGGCCACACTTTGAATTCTATGTATTACATAAGCTAGCAGATATTCAAAAGCTGTATGAATTACAGAAGGGCAAACAGAAAGAGTGGACTTGTATCAGATGGCAGATCAACAGCTTCTACCAGTTCTTACTGCAGCTGGTTAAATTGTGGCCCCTGCCGGTCCTCTCCACTCCACTGCTGCATGATAAAATCGTTGTTTCTCTTCAGACCAGATTTTCACTGATTGTGTTCATCATCTAGTATTTCTGGCCAAGTTCAGTAGAATTACTCCTGTTCTCTCCCACAGACCTTAACATAGTGGACTAGCCACCATACAGCTTTCATGCTGGAGAGTATCTCTAATTTTAGGATAAAGAGACACCTGAAAGCAAGCCATGAGAGAGCCAGTCTCTCATGCACATGACTGTGTGTCAGTAGCTATAAACACAAATTGGTTAAATTGCTCTACTCTCTTCGCCTGTCCTCTCCATTCCGCTTCAGGCTGGGGTCCTATCTCCCGCCTATCTCATTAAAAAAAAAATTCTGTGTTTATCTGGCTTTATGAATCAGGGCACCTTTCCCGGAGCGTGGTGCTTTCTTGGGCTTGTTTACCTGTCTGAGAAATTTGCATTAAACTCTCACTCCAGTGATCTGGGAAAATTATACGTAGAATAGTGTTGAAAAGGGAGCTTTTCGGGGGGGGGGGGGGGGGGGGGGGGGGGGGGGGGGGGAAGGGCCAGGGGGAGTGTTGAGTTTTGTGAGGGTTTTGTTTGATTGGTTTGGGGGGGGGTCTTTGTTTGTTGTTTTCATTTGCATTTGCATTTGCTGATAGTCTAGCATACATCTCAGTATAACAGTTTTTGAAGTTTCCAGGTTTCCAAGTTCTCAATCTGAAACAAGTTATCACTAGAAAGTATAGAAACACTGAAAGGTTGAGCAGACTTAGATGGGAGTTCCTGTCTCACTACCTACTCTTATCTGCTCTTTTGTGAGGAAGCAAGTAATGCAGCCAATAAACTAAATCCATAGATGTAGAAAGATGTAAAGCCTAGCAGAAATATGAAGTAAGAATATTAAGGTATCATAATATCACATCTGTAACACACAGCTGTAAATCTTGGAGGAAAATATAATATTGTTATTTTTTTCTGCCAATTCTCTTAGATATATTTGCTCAGAACAAGTTCCATCTAAAATGTGAAATGGATATCCAAATCTTGCCACAGTCTCAGAGAAAAGTACAGTCTGTCCTAATTTTCAGGGCTGTCCCATGTAGACTACAGAAATTCATTAGATGACGCCCTTTTAGCTTAAAAATTTCTGAGGTACTTACCTTTAGTCTCCCACGTATACTCAGAAGTGGAAAATGGATCCTTATCTCTCCCCAATTCCTCTCATTTAATAGGCTGGACTGGTACTTGAACTCAGTTAAAAGTAGAAGACTCAAATGTTAATCGTGGCCAGGACTACAATAAACTACCTCTGATCCTACAGTAGCATAGAGTGCATAATTGCTTAGTTGCTAGAATAGCCACAGGAAGTTCTCTCAGAAGTGAGAGAACTGAAATTTATTTCTGAGTTATCCCAAGGGAGTAAATGTGCATCTCCAGCACACCAGTGGCAAGGTACCAAGCAACAGGGTGACTTGGAGATCACATCCCCTGGGATGCACAGGCTAGAAGAAAGGCAGATTGGAGATGTCCCTGCTGCAGCCCATGTTTGAAGCAGGACCCTCTGTTTGGAGGGGCAGGGCAGAGCTTCTATCCCCAGCTCCCAGTGCCACCTCTGTTCCCTAGACAGTGACAGTTTAATATAAAATGCCTATGCATTTCAAGACAGCTGCATAATATCTGTTCTAACCTGACCAGTCTTTCAGCATCCAGCACAATAATTTTTCATCTCGTCTTGGTAATATAGAAACAGGAGATAAAATAGATAAAGACCTAAGTTACCTCCATTGAATTTAGTGGCAGAGCTCCAATTTAAGTGTAATCAAACCTAAATTATGAACACAGATCCATAACATAAGTTAATAGCAAAAGTTAGATTAGAATACATAAACTGTTGGCAGGATTTACACATAGGCAAACCACTCATACTTCTGAGACATAACTCTGCTTATGCAAACTGTGATCAATAAAAATGTCATGGAACAACTGGGAACATCACAGTAATATTTATAAAATATATATTTTTAAAAATCCTGAATTTGGTAGACACCATATGCTTGAAATATGGGCAGAATACCTTGCAAAGTGACAAAGGTTTGATTAATCCTGAAACACCAGTGTCATTAGAATTACATTTCTTTTGTTTTACCCTGACTGCAACCATATTGTCCCACTAATGCAAAGTCTGTATGGTATTTGTCCACCTTAGACTTCTCCCCAGAGAGGGAGCAGTGTAACTCTGATCTTTTATACTGTGTCACAGGTATCTTCTATGCTATGTAAATTGAAAAAAAAAAACAACACCACCAAAAAAACCCAAAACAAAACAAAAACAAACAAACAAAAAACCCCAACACCTCTTACCTGCTTTTATATTTTCTATTTAACATAAATATGAACAATCCTACACTCAGCACTGAATTTTATAGAGAATGTTTTTCAGATCTGGATTCGAGCACATAAAATATTTGGTGACAGCATGTAAATCTGAGGTTCTGTATCCCAGAACCTGCTGCAGAAGCATCCTCTGTAGAAGTCAGGTGACTGAGGTACTTGAGGGAGGACAGTCACAAAATGAGCATCCTTGATAACAGGACAGAGCAAAAGTGATACTCTAGATGAAACTCTTTTGCAGGTAGGTCCTTGAAGGGCCAGTTTAGCTGCAGTTCAGGGAAGCATAAGCTAAGGTCCTCTGTTGATGCAGGACTTTGTGCAGCAAGCATCTACCTGCAGTCGAAATGAAGCTGCAGCATTCATGCTGGAACTAAGCTGTGAACATTGCAGTTGTCAGCACTGTGGCTGGAAAGTGGGAGAGAGAGGTGGATGCACAAATCCTCATACAGACAGTCTAAATCTTGTTATTTAGTATAAAACAGATGAGTCAAAACCCAGCATACCTCTTTCCATATGACTGACTAACCACCAGACTCTAAAGCCAGGTTTGTATGGCTCACTGACTTGTGAAATTGCATGCTCCAACTCCACAAGAAGGGTCTGTGAGCCCTTTGTGTGTCTTCTTGCTGCTCTGCCCTTCATCCTCCTTCAGTGTGTGGCTTGGGGATTCACATTTCCCTGGGAGGGAGGTGGCAGATATGCATATGAATTCTTTCAGGGTGAGAAGCAAAATTAATTAAGTGCTTCCTTTGCAAGTGCTATAATCCCCAGGCTTTTATGTAAAAAGGTCCTTGTCCGGTCAATAACTTTCAGAAGAAAACCTGAATCTTGCTCAATTACTTAAGGGAATGGTTTCAAGTTTCCACTGCAGGGGGAAGGGGAGCAAGTGGCAGATTTCAAATAGACAGAAGCAGTTTTTGGCAGACATTCGTTGAGCACCTCAGTGTTGTCATATATATGTCTGACTTTTCTAGTGACCTTGGGCAGGTTTCTGTATAGTATAAGGATCTGGGGTTTAAAATAGATAATATTATATTATATTATATTATATTATATTATATTATATTATATTACATTATATTTCATGGCAATTAACATGAAGTAGTTTGCCAAATTTTCATTTCATGAGAGATAGAGAGGAAGCCAGATGACATGAACTGACAGTGCCATTTTCCATGTATTGCCCACCAATGCAGAGGTTAATTCAAGGAAGCAGAATTCAAGGATTCAAGGATCACAGACTGTGATTTGTAGGTATAAAGGCATAGTTGGGATATATTTGTGAACAGCTTATATTAAAAGCAGATAGCTTTAAGTAATGTTGAATACATAGTAATCTGCTTTTTGAATTAGAAAGCCAGAATCAACATTTTTCTCCTTTTTCAGCTGACTCTTAAGAGTCATTTATCAAACCAGACAAACCAATAAGAGAATCATGTTTTGCGAGTGACTTTGCTCTGTTGACTTGGATTACATTTTCTCAACAACTCTTCTTCCCATTAAACTCAAGTCACTGTTTGATGATACAGTAAATCCAGATTAGGGATTTTAGCACCACATTCTAAAACTATCTTGGTTACAGAATGAAAAAAAGCTCTCTAACACAGCTGGATCTCAATCTACTGCGAATTTGTTATAACCAAACCAAAGCTGGGGTTCTTGTTATGCTGTCAGGCTTTATGCAAAATCAGGTATTTGTCAATCCACTCTAAGTTTGTGCCAGATCAGGTAGCATTTTGCAGTACCTACAACTGACAGAAATTCCAAATAGAAGAATAATGTCAACATACTGTGTTTGTTGTATGCTCTGGATAATTCAGCATAGATGTGATTGTTTGCATAAAACTAATGCATATCCTATTTGTACTGCTGAGTCACCTGGTATAGCAGAGGCTCTGTAAGAGTTATCATGGAAGCAAAATCTTATTTACCCGCTAAGGGAATGGAAAGGAAATACAACAGAGTGTAAGCAAAACAGACATTAATTATAAAATCTACAAGAGCTTAAGTATGCCAGCAACATTTTTTATTAATATGTGCACTCAATGAGATTGCACTTAACATACACCTGGTGCACACACTCATAGCCACTGCCTATAGCTAGAGAAGGTCCAAGGAATTGGTGTTGCCATGTGAGGATATCATGACTGGCTGACCCAGCATGTCTGGTACTGGAGAAACCACATGCTGACTCTGAGGATCTTCTCAGAACAGCAGCCTGGGCGCTTGCCCACAGGAGCTGCCACTTGGGGGGCGTCCTGTGAAACACCTGCATGATTTGCCCTTCTCATTTGTGTATACATGTGGTGAAAAGTCCTATTTCACTAAATCTAAATTGGAAGAACAGTACCCTCTTCCTCTTTTTAAAATAAAAAAGGAGTTGGATGAAAAAAATAATAATTAAAAAAACCCATAACCACCTTTTCAGAATTATAAACCTTTAAATATTGACTGCACACTGGTAGAATGAATGTGGTTTTTCCCTATTCTTTGTAGCTGTCCTTTTTTAAAATGCTTTGGAGTCTTGGTCTATTTGTTAAGAAAATCCCCTTATTTTCTCATCAAGCTGTTATAGGACAATACCTTATTTCCCTCATCTTTTTTGTCCTCTCTCCCAAATACATCCTAGAATGTTTCTTCTTATTAGAGAGGCCAGTGCATACTCCAGTACTAGTTTTTAATGTGCATAACTTGGAAAGTGCCTTAGACTGGCACACTACTGGATCTGTTCCCTTCTAGATGAAGCAAATCAAAGTGGTACAAACTTCAGAGCTCTGCTGCTTTGGCTTCTGATCAGTTCTTGTACACACAGAACACCCCCCCCAAAAAAACAAAAAAAAAACAAAACAAAAAAAAAAAAAAAAACCAACCAAAAAACAACAACCCAAAACTACTTCTAAAAAATTCTTGTTGATAAACTGAGCAGAGAATATATATTGAAGGCATTACTGAAGCCAGTTGAAGCAACCCACTCAAAGAAAATAGATTTTTTTTTCCAGCATGCTGTATTCATTTGAGGTTAGTGGTTAAATACAAAAGATTTATATCAGATTTTCCACTTAATGAAAGTATTTGTGTGAATGATCTCTGTTTAGTTGCTGTTAGTGGGGATTTTGCAAGACATAATTTTCAACAAAGCAGTAGACTGTCTTATTGAGACTATTAGCAAAAGTTTATTAAATTAGGGGTGTTGATTGTAATACAACATAACTGTCATTCCTGATGTCTTATGTTTTTTCTACGCTGGAAGAGGAATGTCTTACTGGAGAAGCTAATACATCTGCTGTTCCAAGAGCATAAATTGAGTCTATTACCTGAATATCCTGTAGATGTAGAAAATAACTAACTATATAATCCCACCTCATGGTACATGTGATAATGTACAGGAAATAAGAAAAGGGAGAAGTCTCATGATTCTTCTGTAATACATTTATTGTGGTGTCATTAGAGGAGGCCAGACTGAACACAGGAAAGAAAGATGAGGAATCACGTAGACATCTCTTTGATATTCACAGGAATTACTCACATATATCGGTGTCTGAGGTGTTCAACCCTGACTGTCAGATGGAGTTACTGCCTCCACACTCCTATCAGGGCCACAGTGCTTCCTCTCCAGTGCTTCCCAGGAGGTCACGCTGTTAACTTGGGGCTCTGCTTAAGCTGTTCCTGTTTAGGCCATTCACTGCCCATTCTGCTCTCAGTCAGATCCTTTTCTTTGTATCCTTCGCAGGTTCTTGCCTTGTCACACCTCCAGCCTGTCATGTCTGCTTTTCCTTCTCTCTAAAGAAAAAAAAAAAGCCAAAAGGCAATTTGTCTACAATGGCAATGAAAATGCCAAAAGGCAGTTTGTCTACAATGGCAATGAAGTATTTAATAGCAAGTGAAAGTATGGATTTGATAAAGGTAACAATGTAGATATATGAGATGTTATTTGATAGGATACCACACCATGTTATGAACAGTAAACTAGAATGCTGTAAAGTCAGTAGAGTACACAGCACAGATTAGAAACCAGCAGCTTTTGAAATGCAACTATACATATGGAGTAATTTTTGAGTAAAGTCCTGCCGGGACAATCTTGGATGCTAATTTGCATCTCTATTTCAATTAACTAATTAAATGAGAGAAAAAAACCAAACAACAAAAACTCAGGTATCACTACACTTTGCTTTTGGCACTTTTGTGAGAGAAATGGTGAAAAAATCCAAAAATGCTGCTTTGCTGTCATTGTTTTATGTCATTCTCTAAGTAATAATATGACTTTTGTCATGACTAAAAATTAAGTCATGTACTTAATCAGGAAGACTAGCCTACTGTTCTCTCAGGACTGGAGGAGGGGAACCGAGAGGAGAGGAGAGACTGGACTTGAGCCCCTGGCAAGTTAAACTTCCAGAAGTGATGACTGCAAAAAAGGGACAATAGAGCTCATTGACATATAAACAGGAGGATAATGGTTTGAAGTGGGAAGATTTCTCTGTGGTATGCTGCAGTTGAATCAGACTTTAGGCAGTAATTAATATACAGCAAAGGAGATGTCTTTGTTATGTATGAGACCAGATGAACAGTCCCTTCTGGTCTTAAAATACATTAATTTATGCATAGAGGAAAAAAAATACCCTCACAAAGCTTTATCCAACCTGAAAGAATCACTGGAGTGCACAAGGAATAGTAATTAATTTTCTAGTTATTATTTTAACAAGAAAATTGCAAAGCAAATCTCAACAATTTTTTAGACTCAAGGTTTTCCAAACTGGAAATACCAATATTTCAACTTTTAAAGCTTTGCATTCCTGTCTTTTCCCTTTCCCCCTCCCTTCCACCAGTGAATGAATGATGCTCAGGGATTTCATTCCATTTCTAGTTCTCTTTCTCCCACCCTCTTCTCTCTCCATTATTCTCAGGAATTCCTCATTTTTGAAAATGTTACAGAGGAGTTACAGGAAATCTGAAGGTCTCCAGTCTCCAGTCCCCGGCTGTTTCTCCCTAGCTCGCTCTGAGTAGTCCTGCCTCTCCCCAGCTGCCGAAACCCACACAGGGCAGCAGCCACACACCCACAGCCCCACCAATACCTTCTCTCTCCCCTCTCCACCCTCTCTGTTGGTGGCTGGCAAGAGCTTAGCTTAGGAGCAACTCCTGCAAACTACCACTGCCCGCATTTTTCTCCAAGGAAAAGGATCTGGAAATTTTATGGGGCGATTCAAAGTGGCTACAGCATTTAGGAAAATCTGGGCATCTGCATTTCTCTCCTTTTTCTTGTCTTCAGTGAGGTATTATATGGAAAATGCAAATGGTCTTGAAGAGAAAAAACAAATGAGGAACCTTGCACATGTGCATAGAGTGAAATCCAGACCACCTGACAAAGGGACCAACAAAAGTTAATGATTGCTACAAAAAATAAAAAAAATTACAGTGTTGTCTTCAGACAGTTTGCTAATAGTCAGCATGCAAACTTTTCTCTAGAGCTGTCTGGCAAAAGAGGGGGAAATGCAGACTCTACCATTAGAGATGTTTAGGAGTAGGCTTATCAACAGTTGGATTATGAATGTGTGAAAATATCGCTCCAATCCTTTCAAATTGTTATTTAATTGGTATTTAATAAAAAAATCAAACGTTCAAAAGAAGAAAAGGTATCACAGAAAGAGTTTTCTTAAACTAGCACAATCTGGCATTAAGGAATTTAAAAGGAGTTTTATATGGATTTTTGTGGCTTATGGCTGGGTGGCTAAAATATACTACATTAATTCTGAGTATGCACTCACAGACTGCAGCAGAGTGACGAGTAAACAATTAGGTTTGTCTGCTCTCTGAATTGTGATTCTCTTGGTCTTTCATTGATTTAAATGTAAGTTGATCATATTTTATGCTTTGACCATACCTGCCAATCCAAAATCTCAAATGCTTTATATTGGTTAATTAGCAAAACCTACACAATATTTCTCCCTCTTTAAGCCAGATACTATAATGCCGAAAATGCAAATACTTTATATGCTCTAATGAAAAAAAAAAAAAAAAAAAAAAAAGCAAGCATGATATTGAAAAAAATATCTTTTGTTGTGGCAGGTTTTAGGAACCCTATTTTGTATACAGAGGAAAAAACAAACAAACAAACAAACACAGTAGAAAAGTTGACAGTCACAGTCAGTTAGCAAGAATGCAAACATGTACAAACTACAACCACTCTAGCATTAACCACGATTGGAATATGGATTTTGAGAAGCGCTCAGTGCCCAGTAATTCCTGTACTTCATCAAGTAAATGCCCAAATAAAAACAACCAGGGCTGTAGTTCATACAAATAGCCATCTGCCAGTTCCTTTCTTAGCCTTCTGAACAAATTTTCCCGTGGTCAGGGATCCCAGGATGTGTAAGTCTTGTTTCTGCTGTGATGGTAATGGGAAAATGTGGTAAGGAGAGGCTGAGAGAGAGCATGTGCTGCTCCAGGCAATGCTACTGTGGGAGCCATTCATTAGCACAGTAGCCTTCCCTGACATAAATCTACCCTGATCCGTTAACATTTGCTAATATGTAGTTTACTGTAATAAATTAGAATAAATTGTACCAGCTAAATTGCCTGTGAAGTTGCAGTTCCTCTTTGCAAGACTTGAGCTGCCTATTTGGTTCATTGGCTTGTTCATTGCTCTGCTCTGTATGGCTCCCTGCACCACCAGCCCCAGCTCCCCCCTACAGATCCACGTACACCCAGGAGGTCTTAGCAAAACAAAACCCCAACCAGAGTTTCACTTGGTTTCATTCTGAAATCATGTAAAACCAGACACCTTATTTTTAGAGAAGGTAGTGAATGAAGTTCGCAAATGAGTTTTCTACGAAGATTCCAAACCACCTGGGTTGAGATTTGGAGTAGGTAGGTCCAGACTGAGATGTTAAGCCAAGACAGTACCTCTCAGAAGATCAAGCTCTTTTGCAAGTGGGTAGAGTAAATTGTTGATGCATATGTTTCCATCAGCACTGTTGATCCCAGAATCTAGTTGAATAAGTAGAAAAATCAGTTGTTCCTTAACCTGTTCCTTTTCTTACGATGAAGTCTGACATGGCAGACAACAAAAGGAAGGGGAAACTACTTTTTGCCATTGGCTGTGAATTCCCTTATACTATTGATGCATATGATGCATCAGTAGATTTAAGATGCTAAACAAGAAGAAAAGTTTATTTTTTCCCTCCATGAGTTTAGCATGCTGATGATCCAGAAAGCTGAACCCAGTTAATTTAAGAGTCAGACAACTCACTCAAGTGAACCAAACCATCAATGGTTATGAAAGAGGAAGTATGCTGCTCCCCTTTCATAAGAACAGAAGGAACATAAATTGAGAGATCTTTCTGTAAAGCAAAATTCCACCCTCAAAGACTCTACATATTATTTAAATAGTCTGTAATCAGTAACATCCTTATGTAAAATATCATTAACAGAATCTAGATGTAATATCACAAAATGTTTGAGGTTGGAAGTGACCTATGAAGGTCACTTGGTCCAACCCTTCTGCTCAAACAGGACTGCCTAGAGTTGGTTGTACGCAACTTACCTGGGCAGCTTCTGCCCTCACAGTAAAAAGTGCTGAAGTTCAGAGGGGTCCTTCTGAATTTCAGTTTGTGTCCTTTTGAATTTCAGTTTGTGTCTGTTGCTTCTGGTCCTGTCACTCGGCACCGCCGAAAAGAGACAGACTCCTTCTTCTTTGTACCTTTCCTTCAGATATTTGTACACATTAATGAGAAACCCCCTCCAGGCTGAACAGTCCCAGCTCTCTTGGCCTTTATCCATATGAGAGATTGCTTATCAAATTCTTTGCAGAAAGCGGTATATATTCCTTCTCCTGTAAGATCAGGTGATAGAAAACAGGATGCAATGTGCATTAGAATCTATTATTTGATTATATTAAACTGTCTCTCTTTATAATAATTTGAAATCTTGTGTACATGATCAATAGAATCTAAAGAGTGGTTCATCCCATCTTAAAGTAACTGTCTAAAAGAGGTGAGACGAACTACACTCTATAATTCCCTATTTCAGTAAAGAAGGTATAGTGAAGTTATTCCCACTGAAGGAGAATAAACTTGGACAAAATTGTCTCTTGTAAGTTACAGAGACCTCTAAAAAAGAAATTGGTACAACATAAACTAAAAATACAGCTGACATGTTTACTCTTTGTAGAAAATATGCAGGGGGTATTCTAAGATGCCAAATTAATAACATGGTGCCTAAAAATAACATTCAAATTATTTTTAAAAATCTGTTCTCAACAGCAGAAATCTTATGTCTGGAAGTTTCAATCTTTAAAAACAGTCCCTGGCAAACAAAATTATTACAAATATGCTATTATCTGGTTCATGGAGAAATATTATATAAGTTGGCCTAGACCACAAGGGTTTTTATATCAACTGCTGTTTCTGGAGTAATTTTTGAAGCAGGATAGGACACAGGTAACTGCCATTGCAAGGATGATATTTAATGTATTGGATATTGATCACATAGCAATTTACTGTAGAAATACAGTTTTGGTACACTACTGTATTCTTTCGTTTAATCAATAGCCTCTGGTTTATCTGAAGCTTTTTGCACATGAAAGTATGTACAGTGGGAAAAAGGAGAAATTATGGATGAGCTTCAGAGGAGCTTTGACAGGATACAGATTCAGCTTCCTTTTAATCATCTGGATATCATCTGGACAATCATCTGCTTCTTCACAAATGAAAACAAACACCACACATTTTTGGCATGAGATTTAAGTTGGCTGGTATTACACAGCAGCTGTAGATCAAGTCCCTCCATAGTAAACCCTCTGCTCCTCCCTCAATAGTGATACTAATTTTAAATATTTGGGCTTCTATGTAGATGAGATTGTGTACTTCTGGAGACACACTAATACATTTGCTTATAGAAAAGGGGTTGAGATTAAATTAGGTGTGTTTTATTATTCAAAGACTTTTTATACTGTGCCTGTCAGGAGAGGTTTAGCACTGTAATTAATGTTTCCATGAATTAAATGCAGAAGTCTAGTACACACTGAGGCAGTATTTAAATAAAATATATGGTTGCTCTATCATGTGTTTAACAGATTTTGTCAGTTCATATTTCATGTTTATTTTGAATATCAGTGAATCTCTGATTGTCCTTCCTCTAAAATACCATTGTTACACTACATGGGAAAGAAATGTAAATCTATAGTACTACAAACTACAAGACAGTCTTTTCAATATTCTCCAGGTACTCAGAATATTTGACATGGAGTTTAGCTGCAGATATATACCTGCATACCACATATACATATGCCTTATTGGTCCTGAAAATAATTCCAAACACTGAACACACTTGAAAGTTGAAACATTGCTTTATACATCCTATTTCACTTCAAAATGCTGCAAATAATATTTTAAATTTTTTTTGCCAGTTTACAAGAACATAACCTAATAAGCAAGTAGATAAACATGCTTTACAGGAATATCTGAATTCAGATTTTCAAAATCTTAAGGGTCTGAAAGGAAAAGAAGAAGTTACAAATATAGTTCAGATACCCACTTTCATTATTGTCAGTAATGTCTTTGACAGGTAGGAAAAATTTAAAAGTCCGCGTAGTTCTGTACCTATTGTAATGAGAACTTCTAGATGTTGTGAAAATCCATGGTAAAGTGAATGATCTTTCAGTCCAATTGACAGTCAGTGCACACTAATCAGAAGGATTGTAATGGTTTTAATTTAATAAAACCAGGCAGAAACACCAATTAATGTAGGGGGTTTAGTATTTATTCTCTTTTTGTGGGAGGAAGAGATTAGGAGAAAAAAACAAAGCAGGCTTAAGCTTAAAAAATGAACAAAAAATAGTTTTAGTAGCATACACTAAAAGAATGAAAGAAAAATAGAAAGTTGATTAAAAAAACCCCTTTAACTAAAACAGAATGACACTTTAAAACTCACTCCTCTCTTCTTACATACTTTTAACTTTATTATTGAACAACATAGAAAGACACAACTTCGGGTTTTCAGTCAGTTTTACTATTTAGATATAATTATTTATTACTTTTTAGGAGAAGAGTCTCTCTAAGATCTTTTTATGAAGACGTTTGTCACAAGACAAAATAGTCCAGTGTTTTCAATGTCACATTTTCGCAGACTGTGATATTCTATCAGCAAAGCTTCTCAGTGTATCTGGGGTATTATTTACGAATACTTATTCTAGTCTAAAATCCTCTTGGTCTCAAAGGCTGAGACCTCTTTTTAACCCAGGAGCGGGAGCCCTAAAGTGCTTAAATACATTTCAATTACATCAGTCCTCAATTTTGATTAGAATAGGATTCTACCCAACAACACTAAGATGCAGCAAAGAATGGTCTATTTATCCATAATTTACCTGAGAGAAGTCCAGTTAAAAATGTCCACTTATTCAATCCTATTCCAATATTATTAATTCTTTCATTTCTAATCTAACTGACTTCATTCAGTGTCTGTTCTATGTACCTTTATGTTGTTCTTCTTCTTCCTCTTAAGGAAGAATTGTGCTTTAAAAAGTTCTATATTGCTAGGAGAGGATTAAATCCACCCGGGCTTGCAAGGGCCACGTGCGCACGCCAAGGCTGCAGGAGCTGAAGAAAATGCAAAACTGTGCTGACGGAGGAAGCTGGTAGATGTCTTTTTTTCCTACCCCTCGGTCTCATCCAGGGCAGCTCAGCTTAAAGTTGTTATGAAGCTGCAGGCTTTCTTTCTCTCCTGCCAGAGCCGATTAAGCTGGGCCATGTTTTGTCCGAGCACGTGGCCAGCACTGCCGAACTGCAGCCACCTCTCTTCTCTGCCAGCAGCAGGGGAAAGGGGCTCAGCCGGCCCAGGCCCTCCCTGTGCGGGCAGCGGCCCTCAGAGGCCCGGCTGAGCCCAGCCCGGCCGCCCAGAGGGGCAGCAGGGCCTGACCCGGGCCCGGCCCAGCCACCCACGATGTTACCTCATGGCTGATTCTAAAGCGAGAGAGTGTGATCAGCAGCAGATTAGTTTTAAATGTCCCTTCCAAAGTCGCATTGACTTTTCCCATTAGTCAACTTAGCTGCCAATATCCAAGCCAGCTTTTTAATAAGTCCCTGTCCTCTTCCCCTCAAACCACTCTACATTTAGGGCAAGGTAAAAACATTTCACATTTCTCTATAACCAGGAAACAAAATTGTGCCAACCCATGATAAGGATAAACACAGTTTGCTTTACTCTCACTTCTTGTTCCATTATCTGTCAGCAAATGGGGTCTCGAAGAATTTGTGACTTCAGTTTTCTCTGACATAGGATCTCGAATAACTAGGAAGCTCCATGAACTACAATATTTCACCCAAGTGAAGAGGGCTGCAATCAGACATGATCTTTTAATATTCTGAAAGAAAAGAGTACAGCAGCTGAAAGCAAAAGGAATGCAGGGGAGCCCACAAGCACAATCCAGAACAAAATGAATACAGAGGATGTCTTAAGAGGTTTTACCACTCAGAAGCTAATGACTCGGAAGCTAATGTTATTTTCTTGACAGCAGATAAGTAAAGAAGCACAGTAATGACATGCAGGAAGATAGGGTCAAGCTGACATAGGGAGATGGATTTTGGGAAAGACAAATGCAGGAGAAATATGGTAGATTACAGACTAGAAATTAAGATAGAAAACCGCAACAGAGTATAAGGAAAGGTTTCCTTATTTTACCATTTCAACATTTTCTTCAATGATTTAAGTCTTTTACTCTGGTTCACAATGCAGGGTACAGGTAGTTTCAATGACAGAGCTGACTATATCTCATCACAACTGTACTGCTCCTGAGATGAAGAATACAGGACTAGCTCCACAGACCATTCCTTAGGGTTATATCAAATAAAGGATGTTCAGAGATAAAGAATAAGCCTATTTTATTCAGGGGGATCAAACTGCTACGCTTTGGAGTTTTTTAAGATGTGACATGATACACTTCAGATTTCCAAAGCTGCTTTCCAAAAGTATACAAGAATTCACACTAACTGGTTTTGCTACATACATTTAGCTCTTTTTTTTTACTATTGAAGCTATTAACTGACTAAACCCACATTAAGTTAAGAATCTGTAAAAAGATTTACGCATCATTTATTTTGAAACACAAGCTTAACTGAATGTAAGTTTTTACCTAGAGAGGAGCCTGTTTGTTTACCTGTAACCACACAATGTGGTGAGATTGCCACATAAATGGACTGGGCAAGTGAGTGATGAATTTGGTCTCCAATATTTCTGACCTTTCATTATATACACTCAAGAGATACACAGTTAAGTGAACTTATTCCAGACAAAATAAAGTAATGAAAACTGGAATATAACAGAGAAATAGGTGAAGATTTAAGAAAAGAGAAAAGAAATAATTTCTTTCAATCATTTTTTCCTTACATTCTTTATGATTCTGTATTCTAATTACTTTTCAAGGCCAATGGTTAACTCTCCCCTTACAATCAGGAGAAATGTGAAAAAAGCTATGACTAAGTAAATCAATTGGGTACCTATTCACCTCTTTTTCTACCAGTTCTACCACTTGTGGCAGTGCATGTTTTGCTTTGTTAATTTTTGATGAGTTTATATTGAAGTTTGAAATGGTTTGTTCTTATGTACCCCCAGTTTTTCCCTGATGATTTTTCCCCCCCCCCACATGTTGCTATGTAATATTCTGTTATGTGTCAATCATCCCTCTCCCTCACCTATCTTTGTCAATCCCCTCTCTCTCCCCTCTTGGGTGCCCTGTCTGTCACTCTGGGGCCCTTCCCTGGGTTCTGGAGAGTTCCAGGGAGGGCGTCGAGTGATAGGCTAGTGCCTGGGAAATCTCTTTCTCCCCTCTTGTGATTCGTTCCCTGTTAAAGAGCTGACACCCCCAGCTACACCCTTCAAGATCCCGACTGGCTGACCTGTTGTCTCTACCCCTTGGTCCTCCCCCAGTTAAAAATTCATGCACAACCCTTGATTGAGGTTCTCCTGGGCAGCAGTGGTCAGGGTTGGAGCACCTGATCAGTCTCCCTCCTAATAAATCTCATTTAACCCTGCTCAAGAGAGTCGGCTCTTTGCCTGCTGCCATCGTCGCATTTACCAGCTGGTTCATTCGCCGGTGTGGGGAGCCAAGGCCCCACAGGGAGGAGGTTGCCTGGCTAACTCGCAACCCCGACCTCATACGTGTAAGCCACAGTGCAGGAACTGAGCTATCCTGTGGTCAGTGCCTTCCAGGCATGTGCGGACACTGCAACAACCACTGAACCTTCTACATCAAAAAAGGTGTTCTTTGAATCACTGACCAGTTTTCCTGAACTAGCCCATGGGGCGGTTTATATGTGCAGGACATTATTCACACTGCATGTGACAACTTTTATAGCAACAGATTTTTCCAAACAATGGTTTATAAACACAAGCCCTTCTGTTATTACTCCAGACGCAAAGAATCAAATTTTGCCATAGACTGTATGGGCAACTTTCTTTCTCTTATGAAATGCACAGAATCAACACAAACTTGCACCCCAAAACCTGGAAATAGGATCTTTCCCACTGTAGAGTGCTATTAAATGGATGTGATCACACATGCTGACGTTAGCACACTGTTATGCCCCATTCTGCTCAGTGAGTTTGAAGAAGAATTGTTTGGTTCACTCTGGGTGGTGCACAGGAGAAACAAAATTCTTAGGAGGTTGAATAACAAACTTTTACTTGCAAACTTTAGAACATTAAGGTAGAATAAGGTACTAGACAAATTTTAAAATGTAGCCATTTTGGTTAGGACTGCAAAAATATAAATGCATAAAAATAACACTTCATAAAATATTTAAGGGCAAAGGAGGAAAGGATAAAAGTAGAAGGGTCAATAATCACCACCCATGGGTCCAGCAGCAAGAGCTGGATGTTGCAATTCTGATGTCTGCTGGTCAAAGCAATGGTCACAGTCTTGGTCCGTTGGGGGTGGGGGAAGCCCACAAAACACTAAGTCCAATGGGTTAATTTATATTCAAGTATAGGTGTGAATACCCAGGTACCTCCCCCGGGTGGGGAATCTTACACTGTATGGGTATGTTCCATGTATGAGAATGGAGGTTAATTTAAGTGATTTGAATAACTTTTTGAAGATGTCATATGAACTGTAACAAAGTTAGTCTTCTACTTTCACTGTATAGGTTTGAATCACACACAAACTGGATACTTCAAAAACAGTAAGAAATCTGCTCTAAATCTGGGATCTCTTTTGGATGAAAAAAATTACAGATCTCATACTTTTTATGGTGGAAAAGTCTCTTCCACAACATACCTGAAGACTGTTGACATTAGAATAATTCAGATTTATTCTGTTATTGTAGCAATAATAGAATACTTATTATAAATGGACCTGAAATTTATTACCATAAAAATAATTTAGATAAGAGAAACATGTTAAAATATTTTTAATTGGACTACATTAACATATCCTCTGTTCCTATAGCAACTGCAGTGGAGTGATCGAAAAGGGGAAAAATACCCAAGTGCTGAGAGTTTAACTACAACTGGTTTACCAGATGCTAGGTAGAATGAACACAACAGAACCTTATTAAAAATTGCTCATAAATTGACTTGATTTATCCACAAAGCGAACCCCCAAAGGATATTTTTACAGTCATTTATTAAAGAAAAAACTGTGGTTACATTCACACTACATGAGCAACTGTTGTGGATGCGTAGAAGAAAACTGATTCTGTACATACTTCAGAGATACATTTTGGACTACCTCTGCTCTGATTCTAAGGACTGAATACCCATGTCTTGCTTAAAACTGATAGTAGGTTCAAAAGGATGGGAGATGATCATAGAGTATCTGACTTGGAAGTGACCCACAAAGATCACTGAGTCAAACTCCTGGCCCTGCACAGGATAACCCTAATCCTTGATACCTGTGTAATGGTTTTAATTTAATAAAACCGGGCAGAAACACCAATTAATGTAGGGGTTTTAGTGTTAATATTTTTGTGGGAGGGAGAGATTAAGAGAAAAATAAACAAAGCAGGCTTAAGCTTAAAAATGAACAAAAAATGGTTTTATTAACACACACACTAAAAGAATAGAAGAAAAAAAACAAAAACAGAATGAAACTTTAAAACCACGCTTCTTTCCTCTTACAAACTATTAACTTTCTTATTAAACAACATAGAAAGACACAGCTTAGGATTTTCAGTCAGTTTTACTACTTGGACATATCTACACATTATCTTAGGAGAAGAGTCCTTCTAAGATCTTTTATGAAGATGTTTGCTTACACACACATCCACTGCTGCCCGGAGTTTTTGCAGACTGTCATGTTCTATCTGCAGAGCTTCTCTGTATCTGGGGTATTATTTACGAATACTTCTTCTTATCTAAAATTATCTTTGTCTCAAAAGGCTGAGACCTCCTTTTCGCCCCAGGAGCGGGGGTTTTCAAAGTTCCCAAATAAATCTCTATTACCCCAGTCCTTAATTTTGATTAGAATAGCATTCAACCCAAAAATAATACTAAGAATGCTGCAAAGAACAGTTCATTTCTTCAGAATTTACCTTAGAAGAGCCCGGTTAAAAATGTTCACTTCTTCAATCCTATTCCAACATTATTAGTTCTTTCACTTCTCATCTAACTGACTTCATGCAGTGTCTGTTCCATGTACCTTCTGTTTTCTTCTTTCTTCTTTCTCTCGAGGAAGAATTGCGCTTTAAAAGTTCTGTGTTGCTAAGAAAGGGTCAAGTTTTTTGCCCGGGCTTGCAAAGCCACGTGCACACGCCAAGCTGGTAAAAGGAAACCGGCAAATGTCTTTTTTTTTTTTTTTTTTTTCCTCACCCCTCAGTCTCATCTAAGGCAGTCCAGCTCAGAGTTGTTATGGAGCTGCAGGCTTGCTTTCTCCGCTGCCAGCGGTGATTAAGCCGGGCCATGTTTTGGCCCCTTCTGCCATGGTCTGAGCACGTGGCCAGCACTGCCGAGCTGCAGCCGCCCCTCTCCCCTGCCCGCAAGCGAGGGAAAGGGGCTCAGCCGGCCCAGGCCTTCCCCGTGCAGGCAGCGGCCCCCAGACCCTGGCCAGGCCCGGCCCGGCCGCCCAGAGGGGCAGCAGAGCCCAACCCGACTGGACCCGGGTCCGGCCCCAACCACCCCGTTACCTCATGGCAAGCCACCGAAGCAAGAGAGTGGGCACTCTCAGCAGATTAGTTTTAAATGTTCCTTCCAAAGTCACACTGACAGTTCTCATTGTCAACTTAGCTGCCACTATCCCAGCCTGCTTTCCGATAGGTCCTTGTCCTCCTCCCCCCCAACCTACACCACGGTTAGGGCAGGGAAAAAACATTTTACATTTCTCTATATCTAGAAAACAAAATTGTGCTAACCTATGATAACCTGACAGACAAATATATGAAATGACTGTGCTAAACTTCATTCTTAGAAAAATATAGAATAAAGCACCCAAAACATTACCAAAATCACTGCAGAAGTCTCAAAAAAGTTTCTACTTAATGTAAGAAATACACAATTCTTTATAAGCTTTGCAATCAAACCTCAGGCTGCCTCGCTCAGCGTGTGAGAGCAATGGGACCCTGCAGATTTTTTAGCTGGAGCCGCTAGCTGTTAAATATCTTTCTTTCAAACTATTCACTTCCCTTTTGGTTTAAGTTACAAGGGCAAACAGAGCTAAAAGAACAAGCTGAAGAAAAGGCACTGAAATTCTGCAAAGGAACCAACCAGAAAAAGGCATTTCTTCATTTTCTCATATTCGCACAAATGGAAATCTGAAAAGTGAAATGCTAATGGTACTTTCAAAGTGTTGAATATCTTGGGCAATTTAAATCCTTACTGCAGAGAGAAAGACATTTCCATAGAGTTATTCTCTGCCAATATCAGAAATTCCCCTTTATTAAACAAGTTCAAGTAACAGCTCAGTGTTTCCAAACTTAAAGAAAATGTGAACTGTTATGTTTTCCACACAGCAAAAGAGACATATTTTCTTCTCTGGAATAAGTAATTTTATATTAAGTGAAACAACACAACCAGAAAAATATAATAATAATAATAATAATAATAATAATAATAATAATAATAATAATAATAACAACAACAACAACAACTATTTATTTTAAAGTTCCATCTGGAAATCACAGCTAACACCAGAGACAGTAATATCCTGGAAGTATATCCCACATGTAAAATGGAATTATTACTGCTGCATATACCTCTGTAATGGCACTTCTGTTGCTTTCCTCTGAAACTAGAAAAGATTTTACTCCATGATTCAAAAGTTTCACTGTATTTGGTATTCCTGACTTTCTGTCAGAAACAGTTCATATTCTAGAAGTTTATAAAATATTTGTTATAAATACATCATTTATGTAATAATAAAGTAGTATGGACCCATCTGGAAGTGATGACATCAATAAATATGACTGGTTTCAAATGTGATAATTTCTTAATCTAAGAAAATAACTTTTTTTTTTCAATCAAAGACTCAACTTTCCTTCCTCAAATGCCAATTTGAAGTTATTCCTAGATAACAAGCAAGGATAAAGAAATTCAAGACAGAGACAGACTGACTGCAAATGTCTTGGCTAGGATAGTATAATTCCATATTGTGGAACACAAAACAAAGACAGGAAAAACTTACCTATATTAAAAGTATGAATACCGGAACTCCATTATATCTTAACGTCATATTAAGAACTTAGAAAGCAGCAATGCATCCAGTGATGAGGTCACTGACAGACCTGATTCAGGATGTTTATATCTTTAGGATTTTTAGATGATTTTAAGAAAATATCATATAATTTCAGGTCTTTGATGAGAGAGAAAATGTTCCCAATGTACAGGGCAGATAGAATTGCACTTTCTGGAGTGGCAGTAGCATGAAAACCCAAGTTCATGTTCTCTGGAAAGGGTTGAGTTACTGGGATGCATGTTCTCATCATCATTAACCATAACAAAGAAACCGTCATGTTGCAATTCACTTTACTGAGATGCTACTGCAAGGATAAGGAACAACTCACTACAGCATTACCGATGACAGAGATACACATCAAAGCCTGCCTTCCGGAGACAAGCATCCTTACAGCTCTGTAAAGTAGAAAATACCTGCAAAATAAAATACTTTGTCTATTGAGAATGCTGAGAATGGCAGAGTGTTCATACTCCAGAGGTAGCCATATCGCAGGAGAAAACAACTCAAGAAATTAGTCCCTATTATGGATAAAGCCATAAGATGGAAGTTTTTTTTAAAAAAGGCAGGATAAAGCAGTAGCTCCAGAGGATTTGGAAGCTGTAACAAAAGCTTGCATCACATTTTTGAAATAAGCTGAGGCCCATCACAAGCAGAAATGCTAAATCAGTAGCATAAACAGATTTATGAAAAATCATTCCTAGTCAAGCAATCAACAGAACTAGGAGCTCTGTAATATATCTTTTAATTATTAAAAGTTACAGGAGTTACAAGATATCACCAGACTGATACTCCATTTTCCATGAAGTGCACTGGATGGAGGGCAAAACTAACGTCATAGGCAAAGAAGTCTGTATTGCTTGTAAAGCCTAACAACTGGTTGCTCTGGATGTGTTATGACCTAACACCACTCTGACCAAGAGTTTTTTATTTCTTCTCTTCACCTCTCTATCATCATTTCTACTTGGGTGCACTGATTCTCACAAATTCAGGCAGAGACCCTTTTGATCTTTGAAAGATGTGTAGCAAGCCTGACTTGATGAGACAGCAGGCCTCCTTGCCCCACGGTAGAACACTAATCAGTCAATGTCAATAGCGAACTTAAGTACAAATATACATCTAATAGGTGCTTTGTAACCAAATGAAGACAGAGTTGCAAGACATCCTACAGTGTCACAGCAGTTACGAAGCATACAATGAAAGACCTCAGAAAATAATGCATCAAAGAACATTGTTTTTGTTTCACACTAGCAGGAGAATGAATGACAGAACAAAAAAAAGCAATAAAATATAGGGGATTATAATGATCCAAAGCCCATGTACTCAGGTTAGTAGATCTGACTACAGCCCTCAAGAAGTACTTTTAAATACTTTAGATTAAGAATGCAAAACCTAAACTGCATTGCAACAAAGGGCATGGGCGACACATGGCAGATTGCCATGCAATAGGCAAAGCAAGCAATGAAGAGTTATCAATGACCTCGTCATATGCAGTTATGTCATGTATATGCCAGGATCTGAACTTAACAAGAATCTCATTCGTCAGTGACACCCAGTGTTTCTGACTTTTCTGCAAGATTTGCAAATACCACATAATAGCAAAGATCAACAGGAATCCAGAGATCACATTAATAAAACCTAAACAATCACACAGAGAAAACTAGTACAACCATGATGATGTGAAGGGAGAGGATAGATTCCTGGAACATCTGTACACTGTTAAAGTCTGGTTCCAGCAGGTCAAGAAGGCTTTTATGGAGAACACAAAGTAGTTACTAAAGGAACCTGCGCATACAACTCAAATCAAGGGATATGGCCTGGAACTGTTCATTAGTTGCTTCCTAAGGTGTGAACAGATGTTCCCTTACAACAAAGCTATTAATGAAATACATGCTGAGGTCATACTACCTCAGTGATTCTCTGTGGAGAGAAGTTATAAACAATATGCAATGAAGACTGTTTATATTTCTGAAAAAGTATTAAGTTCTGCATTCTCCAAAACCATCATCTTGGAAACACCTCCAATGCAGACTTCATACTCTCCATTAGTGCTGAGAGAGGATCTTCCCTGGGTCTGTCAATAATCCCCAAGACTGCTCTGAGGGTCATGTTGGAGGAAGCTACTACTCCTCCTTCTTCATTCAGAGGTGCAAACAAGTAGTATGAAAGCATCCCTTATTAAGACAGAGTAAGTTATTATATATGTATTAGAGTTTATGTTACATTGAAGCAGATTTACAGTAACCAAATCAGTGGAGTACTGACAGATATGGGGAGATGGCTAAGAAACTCACTACAAGTTTCTCAAATGTTGGCTGCAGATGTTTGTCTACAAGTAAACTATAGTCTTTGAGAATCTCTGAATCTTTATTTGGTGAATTAACTGCTTGCAAAATAAGGAACTATTCTTGCCATGTTGCTCCAGGCAGTGTGAAATGTGCACTAGGGAACTTCTGCAACCAAAACCCAGGCAGGAGTTTGATAACAGTAGTTTTGGGATTAGGAGCAATTTAAGCTACCTCACTGCTGCTATGGGCCTAAGTCACTTACTCAAAAGTATTTGAAGACAGTGGAAATTGTGTTTTCACTTACGTGCTAAATTCTGTGCTCAGGCTATCCTTCTGTGACTGCAAGGAAGCTGAATATACCAGGTTAATAATCTAGAAAATGTATGTGGAACACTGTCCTTGACTATCTCAGAGCAGAAATAAACTGTCTTTTTTTCTGAGTGATGTAATTCCATACATCACCTTTAAGTATGGTCTTTTTCTTTTTTTCTTTTTCTTTTTCTTTTTCTTTTTCTTTTTCTTTTTCTTTTTCTTTTTCTTTTTCTTTTTCTTTTTCTTTCTCGCTTTTTCTTTTTGGAGAGAGAGTGAGGGAAGGAAGAGGAAGACATCAGTAGTTCCCTTTCCAATTTGTTTTTCAAATACAGATTTTATTTTTCTGTACATAAAATTTTTATCAACTTGTAACATCCATTTTGTCTGATGCTGACAGTCCTTTCTGCTTATATAAGGGAGAAAACTGAGAATTATTAGATTTTTCTACAGACATCTATAGTCTTTCCATGACCTTATGTCTCTTCACTCTGCAGAAGCTCTTGGCTTTGGATAACACAAAGTTTTTGAGAAGGAAGGCATAGGAGAGGGAATCTATCTGCTAGTAACAAGAGCTTCCCTTGATGAGCCCTAATATTTGTAATTGGAAATCCAAAGAAGAGTTAATGCCTGCTTCAAGGCCTGAGGCACAGATAACTTCACTTTCATTCTACCTGGCCACAAACCAGAGCTACTGGCCTTTTTATTATGTGGCAGTCAGAAAGAATTGGGTCTAAATTGGACCCTAGCTTTCCTCATTCCTGTGAATCAAAGAATCACAAAATACCTACCTATGTCTAGACACAAACAAAGCTTCTATTCTTATTGTCATTTGACAACATTATTCCAAAAAAGAGCTCACACCTCCACAGGCAACATAATTCCCAGAGAGTTCCATGTCACTGCACTGAGAGGACTGATTTACTACACACAGTTATGGGGTAATTAATATGTATTTATTACTTCTTATTTTATTACATGTTTATTTTGGAGAGGTGGTAGATTATCTGCAAAGTTCTTTTTTAAGCTGTTTGATATCTTTGACTTGGCTTGAAAATTACTACATTTATTTTGCGGGCAATGGGAATGGATAGTTTGGTTTGAAAAAAATATTGTCTCACTTTTCTCACTTATTTCATTAAGAAACCAAAATACATGTTTTGTTCGGCTTTGACAAGTTCCTGAAAAATCAGACTATAAAGCCGTAGTCCTTCCATGAATTCCATCCTTTCAGAAGTCTCTGCAGTCACAAAACCTGCCTGAAGTAAATGGTCATCTGCCTATTCACAGTTCATAGTCCAAGCACAGGGGTTGGTTTATGATCTGTTTTTCATTTGCGTCACAGGCATCATCCACTGTCTAATGAATAGGATATTTGGTCACAAACCAAGGAAATAAAATAGTTAGAACTGAAGCACTGCAAGTTCCTGACTGATACACATTGTTGATTTTGCATTGTGGGTTTGCGTTTCATGATTGGTTGGCTGGTTGGGTTTTTTTGCTTTGCTTTATTTTTGGGGCGGGTACTTGTGGGTGGGGTTTTTTTTGTTGTTGTTGTGTTTTGTTTGGTTGGTTGGTTTTGGGGCTTTTTTTTTTTTTTTTTTTTTTTTTATAAGAGATTCTCTTAATAAAAGTTTGAGTGCTCTTTTTTTCCATTACTTAAATGCAAAACCTTGTTCCCCTAAATAAAGACCTTTCCATTTAGAGGTAGAGTGGTAGAAAGTGAAACACTTGTTTAATATATTCCTTGGCAATTTCCCACCAGCACAACCAGAGATACGATTGTTTTTCATAATAATCTTTTCCCTCAATAACTCCTAGTAGAAGTTTCCTTTAAAACTACCATGGCTAAGCCCTGGGAATCCTCAAGTGCAGCTGGTTTTACCACTCCTTTAGGTGTGTAAATGAAGTTGTTTTAACTATATTTTGCAATATTCCTTAAGGAAAAGAATTATAAGTTGACTGCTTTTAAAAATCCAAACAGTGACAATCATCCCATTGACTTTGAAATTTTTATGGGTCTAATTTTCTCATTCTATTTCCTTTCAATATTTTGTAGTAATACTAGATTAATTTTAAAATGGAACAACATCTAAAAAGTGTTAAAAGGGTTCCCCCTCTCCCCCCTTTCTTAGGCAATAAACATCTTGAGATTTCGCAACAGGTCTCTCACTTGTTTTGTTAAAACACATCTTTATTACTTCTTTCAGTTAACATGCAAAGGTGCAATCATTTTGCTATACTAAAATCTTTTTGCTGTGCTGAGCTCAGAGGAATAAACAGACTTGAATCTACCAGTGATGCTCTTAAAAAGTAATTACCAAGGCGTTTTCTGGAAGGATTAGTGACATTTAATACGCTAATTAATTAGCTTCTAAATAGTAAATTTGTAAAATCAAAAGTAGTTAATAACTGAAGTGTGTTTAATCGTACAAACAGAATTCTTTTCAGAAAGGAAAAAGTGCTTGGTAACACCTTTATTCCCTACCCATTCTGTCTGGCCGAAGTTTTCATTTAAGGGTTCTTTTACTCTGTCGGTAACAGGCAACAAGCACACCGTGGACTTCAGCGAGAGCGCGCCCGGACCCCTCCGGCCCCGATGGACACCACAGGGATGGCGACATCGCTCGGCGACTGCGCTGGCACGGCGCAGCCCCGCTCGCTCCCGGCGCCTCGGGCACCGCCGTGTCCCCCGCCCCGGGGGACTGAGGGCTAATCGGGCGGCTCCTGCAGTTCGAACTACTGCCGTGCACTGGAAAGGGCTCCTGAAAGCTTCTTATGACCTCTCAGTCGAAGGCAACCTCAAAAAGTAAATAAATAGCAAATAAATACCTCATAAAAGCCCAGTGAGAATTCAATGTAACATAGGAGTGCTCCGCCTCTTTCTTAAAAGCAAACATAATTTGCAAAGCCTTCTTAAACTGCTTGTCACATGCACATCTTCACATGAACCTAATGAAAGCAAAGTGTCAAATGTCCCGTTGGGTGAAATAGATGCCAGTCTTTCCCCTGTGCTGTGTGGTCAGCCAAAGCAGGGCACTTTCCTGGTCTGTCCCTTGTGCACCTTCCTTTGTCGGCATTTTCTTGCATTCTAAGTAGTCTCCTTTACTGCAACCTGATTTTCAAAGTACACTTCACTATATATATATATATGGATTTAACGTGTGGTACAAATAATCTCCAGAAAACACCGTGCTCAGGTCTTTTGTGACTCTAGATATAGGAGTAGACTGCTAGAATTAAAGACCCTCACACTCTGAAAATGAAACAGCTCTCTAATTGTTTGCAGAATGTAGGCCTATATAACTTCTTGTCTCTATTTCTAATATCTACAAGATGCATTTATTATTTGCTGTCCTTTGTTGTGTTTACAGTCTTTACTAATTATAAATACACATATAAAACACTTTTTTTACTCATTCTTTAATGTTGCAGATTAAAATAAGGAAGACAAGCCTTGGCATCAGGGACTGGGCTTTGATGATCCTTGTGGGTCCTTTTCCAGCTCAGGATATTCTAGTTCTGTGATCCTACAGGACATTTTTCACCAGTGTCTCTTCAGACCCTTTGTCTTTACTGATGTTTTCAGCTGAAAAGCTGATCTGTGACAGATCAGTTAGGGAGAAAAACCAAAGCAACAAAAAACCCAACAAAACACCAAAACAAACCAACAAATAAAAACAACAAAAAACAACAAACCTACCACGTAAGATTTAGTGATACAGTTTGCTGAGCACTCAATTTACCAGAATGGACCAAATTTGTTCCCAAAATAATTCACCAAATCCATAGCAGCTGTAGGATTGTGTTAAGGTCACTGGTAGACAATATGAGATAATACTACTAACTGTGGGACAGAACAGCATCTTTCTGATGATGAGAAAGGCCTAGTCTTTTCTTTCATGTGGAGAAATACCAGCCTTTTTTAAACAATGCAATAAAACACCCATTAGCCACTGCAGTGTTACCCTCCTTACTTTTTTTTTTTTTTTTTCCTAACTGTATGTGTGGCAATAACACACATTCCAAGTTTGTCATCAAAGAGACTCAAAGTTGCAGTTGGATAAGAATTTGGTGAGTTTGGAAAAGTGAAGCAAAGGTTTCTCATCTGGGAACTTCTAATGCCTCAGCAATGAGGATGTTTCTATCAACACTGCAAATCACAGAAATCTGTGGCGTGCAGCAGGATTTGCAAGTTTTCCTGCCAGGCTGTTGAGCCTGAGGCTGACAAGAGATAGTCTCAGTTGAAAGCTGCACTATCTGTGCTTGGAACCTACTGTACTTGTGACAGAAACACATGCAGTACATGAAGTTAAATATGTGCACAGAAAGTTAAAGTACATATAAAATATATCTATGCGTATATATGAATTTACAAGTGCAATATACAAATGGGTGTCTCAGCATTCAAATCAAGAAACCAGGACAAAACTGTGCATTTAAGAACTGTAGCATGCATGCAAACTTTGTGGTTTAGACAAGTTTTAGACAGCACAAGAAATGGAAGAACTTAAAGTACAAGCCCTGATGCATGGTGTCAAGTTTGTTTTCAACTATTTTTCAAATTTTGAGTCCCTACATTTTACTTACTGGCATTATGAATGTCTGGTAGGCTTATGAAAATGAGCTTGTTTTTCTTGTACTGCAAGTTCCATGATCATTAATATCACACCTGTGCATTACTGAAGTAAACGGAAGTGCACATTGGAGACAGATCAGGTTTGCATACACAACTGTATTCTGCCAAACTAGACAGTAGAATTTTTAATGCTGTCTTTAGAATCTTCTTCTATCTTTTTTTTGAGCTACTAATCGATCCATTCTGATCTTGCATAAAGCAAAACCAGGGGAGACATTTGAGACAGCAAAGCTTCAAGATCAAAGATGTCCATGGAAAAAATATTTAATTCATTTGAAGAGGCAAAGTGAGGTTTTTTAAGTTCAAGGAACTGTTATGTTTCTAGACTCAGACTCAGTGCACAAAGACTAGACTTACCACCACATTAAATGGTACTCTTTAGGGCACCATGTATTTGACATACTCTTTCCAATGGTAACAACCATATAAGGTGCACCTAGACCTCTAATAATTTGCCACTGGTCCATGTTAAGGCAGCTGGCATCATTTGTGGGGCCAAATGACAAACCAAACAAATGAACAGAGACAGGTTAAAAATAATTCTAACAAAAAAAGTCATGATCTGGCTTAATCTAAGACACCACAAGCAGCTGTGCTCACACCGTGGAAAGGGTGGTTAGGGCAGGTCTGAGCTGGCAATGTGCCAGAAGGGAAAACCTGAAGCCACTGGCTCCTTGAGAAAATCATCTGGGGAGCCATTCACAGGGATACTTACTCTGTTTGCTCTCCACTACCTCACCCTGTCAACTTGAAGTTGTCTGTAGGTATGGAAAGTTCCTCAGGCCACAGGCAAAAGGCTATTCAGGCACACCTGCTCTGCTGGGGGAGAAGTGCTAGACACAGCCTAGGGACACACGCTCAGAATGCTTGCAGCTATAATGATTTTCCCCACCCCCTGTATTCAGGTCAGCTTTGTTACAAGTCTAACACTCAAGTCTAGTTCATGAAGGTGAACTGGTCAGAAAAGGTTCTTACCATCCATCTTAATGGGCTTACAGTTCTATGTCCAAACCTCCTTCTTAAATACACACTCAAGTGCTCTCTGAATAAATGACATTTTTCAAAAGTCCATTTCAGCTCCAGAGATCAGTGTGTGCCCCTAAATAAAGATGATAATAAAGGATTATTTGCATTTGCAAAGCAGCTTCTCTGGTAGAATTATTCATTTGTGTGAACTGCTTTTACTTATTTTATAATTAATGATACACTTAACTTTATCTGTTTAAGAAAATTAGAGAATGAAGTACTTGGAAAGCAGTAGAACAAGTTCAAGAGAACTAAAATGCAAGAGAAGTCAGGCAGCTATACCTAAAATTTTTTAACAAAATTCTACCCTTTCATTTTAGCTGTTGACATTTTTTAGACAATCACATTTAATTCTAACTTTGAATGCTCTCTTCTTGTTGATTTAGCATACTTTATGGTTTATTTTTATGACATGCATTCATATATATGTATAAAATAACATTTGTTTGTAATTTATGATATTAATTTATATACTGAAATATACACAAGGCTAAGTTTCTTGGCTAGATATCTTTTGATCCTATTTTTAAATAGTATTATTTTACAAATAAGATGCAAGTCCAAGGGTTTAACATTGCCTTAGAAGAATTAGTCTCTGAAGAACACATTGCTCACAGCTGCAGTGAAATATCCATCACTGAAAATTTCAGCACTTTTAATTCCATCTCAGTGACATCAGTGGAATAACTGAAATATTACTCACATGTGGTACTCAGTAAGGGCATGTATGATTTTATCAAAATTCTAGAAAAGTAATTCTGTGTTTATCATTAGCAGTTTTTTCTAACAAAAAATCAGAGCAAAAAAAAATTACTGTGGTAACATGGTGTATTTGTGGTGGATTTTTTTTTTTTATTATGATTAAAATAAGATATAATTTCCCAAAGTTTGAAATTATCAGCAAACCTCTTCCTGTTTACTTCAGTTTATAGCTTCTTTCTTTTAATCGCCCCACAAAATTGGGAAATTCCTACTGTAGCAGTAGCTTAGCCAACCTTTTGGAGACTTTGCTGATTATAAGTCACTCAAAGGATAACTCAGTTATTGTGTCTTCAACTCGATGAAAAAAATGCCTTCTTAATCACCACTGCCAGACTTGTGCCCAGCCTGACCACCTGCATGATAGTACTGCTTTCATTTTGACACTGCACACGTGTACCAAGGTACATAATATGTGGCACCATGCCTTCTCATCCTCAGATCCTTATACCTCAGATGTGGTAGGAACTTGACAGTGTCATTTGTATCTTTCTAGAAGATTGCTCTTTCTAATGCTGAGGTCAGTACTGTCCAAGGAGAACTGTACACTAAACTATTTGCCTTGCAGCAGTGCTAAAGCATTTCACCCTTATATCCTATTTATTTCCTCTCCACAAGCTGAACAGCAATAGAGAACACAACTGCGAGGAGAGTCCTTGAACCAGAAGTTCCTCCTTTGGAGATTACAGCACACTACAACGAGTGTATTTAAAGAATTGACATACGCAACGCTCAACCCTGCTAAGTATTTTCTTTGAGAGATTGAAGAGTGTAGAGAGGTTAGTGAAAGGTAGAAATTACTGAGAGGAGATGGCTTCAAACCTATGAGGGAAAACAACACAGGAAAAACTTCACAACTGACAATGTTATGGAAATGTATGCAGAGGGTTATTTGAGCTTACCCTAGCAGAAAAACCACTTGATAAAGTTGCTTAGGATCAAAAGAAGTGCCATGACCATTAGGAAATTGACAAACCTCAGTTACCCAGTGTTCACTGGCAGCTAATGGGGTATTTGGAAGGTGACATCTCCATTTCAGAGACTTCCCAGACCGGGTTGCCTGAATGTCAGAGATGTACAAGAGGCCACAGAAACTTTTGCTTGTACAAGGTTCCCCAAAAGGATTCATACCCAGGATCCCTTGCAGTTTCTCCTGATTCCATATTAACAAGATCAAAGTAAAGAGCGTGATGCAGACCACTGTTCACCAATCTGGCCAGCTGGTGCACAGGACTGGTGTTGGTTGCAATTCCTGCTGGGATGTAGCTGGCACCCAGCCCATTCAGATCTGCAGGCTGTGTGCTGCTGTCGGATCCAGCCTACTCTTTGATGCTCCAGCTTGGAAAGTCAGACTTTATTGGCAAACATAGCTATTGCAAGTAACCACTTGAAAGCTGTGGAAGTGGTGCAATGTGTGTTTGGCCAACTTCTTACTGGAAGAGTGCTCGCTTATTTTGTTGCATATAATAAGTGGGAAAGCAAGAGGCATCAGACGGGGTGTGTGGGGGGGAGCAAGTCCAGATGACACTACAGTGTCCTAGGACTCACTAGTTTTCTAATGGTGGCAATGGGATAGCTTTGTGCAAAATTTCAAGTGCTACTTGCTGCACTGCAACACTGGGTATTCATTTTGTGAGAGCTGGAAACTGTTCTCCTGACCTTGCTACCAGCTTTTTGTAGACTACTCCATTCCTCTCCTTTAATATGTAACTTCCAAATGGGATATATAACTTCATCTCAGTCCTCCTCAGAACATTATTTCTTTCTCTCACATAGAAAATTCAAAGTGATATACCCCAAAATGCTTTCTGTATTATTACTGTTGACACGTACTCAGTTTGTGATGCACCATTAGATTTTTCTTCCATGTGGTCCTCATTTTGTATTTGTGCATGATACTTCACTTATGCATAGCACTTCCCCTTTGGTTTACTAAGTCTTGTAAGATTTAACCTGTTAATAAATCCTTAGTAGAACTTGTTACATCAGCAGGAAACAAAATAAACTATTACAGGGATATAATAAAATTTAAAACTACAATTCATATTTGTGATAAATTTTGGTTACTATTGTTACAATGATATTTAAGGTACTGTCATGGGTTGAGGCTGGCCAGGTGCCAAGCAGCCACCAAAGCCACTCACTCACTCCCCTCTGTAGCTGAACAGAGGAGAAAAAAATATAACAGGTTCATGGGTTGAGATAAGGACTGGGAAAGAACACTCATCAAATACCATCATGGGCAAAACAGGCTCAACTTAGAGATATGAAGTGACTTTATTACTAACAAAATCAGAGCAGAATAATGAGAAGTAAAATAAACCCTGAAAAATGCCTTGCCCCCACCCCTCCCTCCTTGGAGCTCTACCTCCTGGCTCTACTCCACTGGCTCAAGGAGGCAGGGAATGGGGATTATGGTCAGTTCACCACCTGAGGCTTCTCTCACTGCTCAGGGAGAGGAGTCATTCCCTGGCTGCACGATGGGGTCCCTCCTATGGGAGACAGCTCTCCACGAGCTTTTCCAATGTGAGTCCAACTCACAAGCAACAGCTCCCTGTGAACTGCAGCAACGTGAGTCCATCCTATAGGCAACAGTCCTCCCAAAACTGCTGCAGTATGGGTCACACTTCCATGGAGTGCAGTCCTTCAAGGGACAGGCTGCTCCAGCACCGGAGCAGGGCTCCTTTCTCCATGGGCTTCCCACAGGATCACAGCCTCTTCTCGGGCATCCACCTGTTCTGGTGTGGGGGTCGGTCCTCTATAGGCTGCAGGTGGATCTCTGCATCCCCGTGGTCCTCCATGGGCTCCAAGGGCACAGCTGCTTCACCTTGGTTATCACCACGGCCTGCAGGGGAATCTCCACTCCAGCACCTAAGAGCACCTCCTCCTTCTCCTTCTTCACTGATCTTGCTGTCTACAGAGCTGGTTTTTTTACTTTCTTCTCTGGCCAAAAGAAAACTACGTATCACAACATTTTTTATCTTTTTTCTTAAATATCACAGAAGCATTATCAACATTTCTGATTGGCCCAGCCTTGGCCAGTGGCATGTCCATTTTTTGAGCCACCAGTGACTGGTTCTGCTGGACATGGAAGAAGCTTCTAGAAGCTTCTCACAAAAGCCACCCCTGTAGCCTCCCCACTACCAAAACCAGGCTATGCAAACCCAATAAGGTCCCCACTATAGAAAGAAACTTGAGAAATATGCTCCCATATTATCCTATTTAGCTCAATGTGTATGAAAAAACACAGTCTAGACTAAACTAGTCATAAGGCTCTTTTAGGCAGAAGGAGAAAATCTCCAGAGATTGATTCACTCTAAATTCCTTGACTGTCTATTTTACAAAGGTAGTAATCACTTCCTGGATTTGTCTTTTTTTCCACTGACTACAGAAGAAGCCAATACAAATGCTTTAGAGGAGATACCAAACTTCAAAATTGCTAAAATTATACAAGATGAGTCCCAGCTGCAGCTCCTTCTCCCTCTAGAACAGACAATCAGACATAAATTCTTCAAAGATTTAGGGCCTAACTCCCATTGATTTCTCACTGTGAGATTCTTTAAGCAGTTGACTTCAAGGAGTTACACAAACACTGATAAAAATCTTACAAATCAGCCTGTGACTATTTAAGCAGATACAGCCTTCAAGCCCTTTCTCCTGTGGTAAAAATTTCCATCCCCACCGCAGAAAGGAACTTATGTTTGAGCTTCAGGTACCATAGTCCCCTACCCCAAGAAAGGGGAGCAGGAAAGAGCCAGACATCACTGTGTGGAAGAGCCACTGCTAGGTTCAACAAAGCACTCTTTCAGATTCCCTTTGGGACCACTTCCTGATCTTTTTACCACAAAATGTTTACTTATTTTAAAATACGATTTTAAAACCCTCAACAAACTAAAACAATGGGTAGAACAGACCTGGCAGGTGTTATATTACAGTAGCACCATCCTGAAATTACATCTACTTATTTTTATTCAAATTGACAACGTTTCAACTTGAGTGTTCCTTAATGACATAAAACTAAGTCTTATTTTTTCCTCTTTGAAGATACATCATTGTAGCTGCTGATTGTTTAATTGTCCTTCCAATCAAGCACTCAACTTCCTACTTTGCCCCACACAGGACATGACTTGAAGACATTAACAATCGTCACTAATGTGAATTGCCTTAGGATGTTTTAAGTTTATTTGTAATGGAGGCAAACACTCACTGTTTGGATGAATTCTATAAAAGCTGAACATATTCTGCCCTAGGCAAAGTTTTCAGAAAGAGTTCATATGGTTTTTCTGGTTGTAATCAGTGCATTCAAATTATGCATAATTTGGTTTTCATGGTTTCACTGTTGGATCACATAAAGTCAATTAGAATTGCTACCAAAAAAAAAATTCTTTATGCACCTTGGAATATTCACCATAGAGTTATGACACACTAGGAGGAGATTCAAAATTACTACGAAATTATTTAAGAATATTTTATTATTTTCCTCAAATGCAAATGAAATTGCAATGGTTAATCACAGGGTTTGAAATAAATGGTCATGAAGTCTTAGTGCTACTATAATCTAAAAGTAATATCAATTGCTATACCAAATGGGCAGAAGCAAAGGAAGGTGGAAAAGCTCTTAGAGTAATTTCCATGAAAAATACTCCATGATATTGGATGTGATTATTGTTTACACACAAAGTGAAAAGGCTCTTCTGCATGCAATATGGAGGTTTTGTGGGACTCTTCAGTAACTTCCAGACAGGTGCCTGAGGCAAAACTTTCTCTTGCCTACTGCAAGGTATTTCATGTAAGCAAAAAGCCTCAACAAAAAGCATGTCCTGCTCCACTTTTGTTTTGTACGCAGGATGGGTCTCACGGGTTCATCTCTCCCTCCAGCTGTGGTTTTGGAAAAATAGTTTTATTAGCCTTAAGATTATTCTTTTTAATGGACTAAACTGGTGAATCTCCAACAGACAGTAATGATCTTGAGAGCATGAGCTCTTCATTTCTTTCTCTCAGATAGCCCTAAACATACTCTTTGACTATAAATAAAATTGAACTGTGCAAGTTTAGGAACAGGACATTAATTCTGACAATGTTCCTAAAGTATTATTTACTGACAGGAAAGGAAAGATGGACCATTGGTTTCTATCTCACTCTATCAGAAGTGAGATGTGTCAGAGTGTAAGCAATGTTATTCTGCTCCACTTCTGCTTTTTGCTGCTGAACCCTAGCCAAATCACACTTCATTTACCCACGAAAAGTAGAAAATCTGAAATGAATACCAGACACAGATTTGGATTACAAGGTGATCCAGGAGTACATGGGAGGATTTTTAATTCCTGAGGTGGCCTTAGCAGACAAGATCATTTAGTATTTAGTAGGTGTAACTGTTCAGTCCTTTTGACCTTCTGATATTAATCCTGTAGATCTAACTATGCATAACTATATACAACTACATGTAATTGTCTGATGTAATGACTTGAGATTACTTTGCAAAATTAATAAAAACCCTGTAATTTAACTGAACTCTTAATAATGCGATAAAAGGTGTTCTCGTTTGAATTCAGAACAGAAAATATATAGTACTGTAATTTAGTTTTGCTTAATTTAGCAAGAGGTAAATTTTTTTTAATAATCTGATAAACTGAGTCTGATTTAGGGTTGACCTCTTCTGGAAGAGTTTTTTTGAAAGCAGCGCCTGATTTCAGTGCATTAATGATATGCAAAAAAATCAAACTTCAACATCTTCTGGGTGTGTCTTTTGCCTGAAGTAAATGCATATTTTAAACAACATATGTTTGGACTTGAATCTCTAAACCTGTGTTTTTCTGATTTAAAATAATCAGAGACTGAAAATTATACCATTAGAATCAAGACGTAACGTCCAAAACAGTGGCCTGTATCTCACTACACAATCCCCTGTCCTCCATTCCCAACTCATGCACAGGATTATGCTTGGTAGTGTTGTGGAGGAAACTAATCTCGTTAGCCAAAGAGAGAGCTTGAGGGTCTAGTTTTACAAGAATTTTTCTCTGCAGTCATGCTTCCCCCTCCTCAACACCATTCCCTCAGGCTGACCTGCATTCAGGCTGCCAAGGAAAGGACCTGCCTTTGCATAACCACGAGTAAAGTCTCTTCCTTGTGCAGCTACATGGAAAACTGGATAAGAAAATTATTCCAACTCAGAATTAAAGAGTCTGTGTGTGTGGGGGGGGTGGGATGTGTATTATTTTTGAGGGGTTTCAATCATTCAAATCAGTACCCTAATCCAGGTGAATCCACAGTTATGCTAATGCCAAAGAATGATCACTAGAAGTTCCTTGCTACACATGGAGATAACAGAGAAGAAGAATTGGAAACTTCTAATTTTGATAAAAGCTTACTTTTAAGCTTATAAGATATAGTTCAGCCAAACTTGTCAAGGAGGGACTTGTATTTGTGCACAGTCCCAACCTAAAACCAAGATTAAGAGACTCCAGGAACTGAGGGTTGCCAGAGCTTGCAGCGCTCATATGAGGTGCAGAATCAGTCCCTGAGACTTCCGAAGAGAGCAAATCTCCCTGTGGGAAGAAAGACTTTCTGTCATGGGACTCTGAAGTACACATACATATAAGTATATATAAGTATTGTGGTATTCAAAATATGGATTATTTTGAGAAAAGAAGCTGCAAAGACAAATGAACTAATTTTCTGAATTGATTTACCTTGCTTAACTTTAAAACAGCTTCATATATTACTAGCACTAAATATGCATTAGGTTTTTCTAAGGACACAGTCTTTCCTGACTGCATGATTGGTTTTCAAAATTACAAAACCAGAAGTTCCTGCCCTTTTATTCTCTTTTTTTTTCTTGGTTTTTTTCCTCAGATTCTCTCTTGTTCCATAGTCCATATATGCACCTTATATATGATTGACTGCTATGATAAATTAAGTTCAAAATGGTTTGTTTCTAATTTTTCTTTTCCTTGGATGTTAAAACTGACAGCTTTGTGGCTTCTCTTGCCCCCTACTAGTGAACCACCACCAATCCAGATGAGAGAAGCTCATTTTCCCCAGAAAAGTGAGGCTGTTTGCTGTGCAGTCTGGGAACCATAATACAAAGCTTAGTTACTTTAAATATAATATAATTTTTGTAGATTGTTCAATAATTACCTGGAGCAACATAAAGATCCTTCTCTTGAATTTTTGATTACTCTGAACATTAGCAAGCATATCTTACATATATATAAACACAACATATTCAAGTGTCTCTGTATCTTGGTATTACGGTGTGAAACAATTGGACAGCCAGAACAAATGCTGGAACTTAAGAAAATAAGCTTTCCCACTGACTTCCATGGAAACACATACAGACTAATGATGGATAGCTTCAAAAATCCAAATTTGGCGCTGTCCTGCTGTCTGTTTAGAACAGCTCGGTGTTTCACAGGCTTTGTTGATCTAACGTCACCCTTATGTTTTCCAAAGGTAGACTGGAAAAGAAACTGGAATACTGACATGCCACTGCTACCAGGACACTTTTCATCCCCTTTAAATAAAAAATAATATATTGTAAAGACATACTAAGTAATTTCTAGTCTATATTTTGTTCCTTTGCTTGTTTGCTTGCTTTTATATGTAGAAAAAAAGTGTGTTCCTGCAGCATTTGTTTGTTTTCCCGTGGTAATTTCCTTAAGGAACATCAGTGGTCAGTGGAACACAAGCTGACAAAACATTGCACAGCTCTGCACACCCTATACATCTGAAACAGCCATGTTGTCAGTGGTACATGAATGTTTGTAGTTACTTAGGACTTGTCAGATTGGCTGGCAAACTCATGACTCCTGGCTAAAATGTAGTTTTGTTTAACAAAAATCCCTGCATCATGAGATATGCACGGGAACAATAAAAACCGGGACAAAGTTTCAGCCTTACAAATACTGATAGTGGAAATACTGATAGTGGAGCTGTCAAACTTCTTGAGGCTCTAGCTTCACAGTGTCTAAGATGCCTGCCATCTTTCAGGTGTACCTGTAAAGGTGGGAGGGAAAGCAGTGTTCATGAGCAATTTGATGGCTGCTGCTGCAGATTAGGGGGAGCTGTGAAGCTTTCAGTGATTGAATCTGCTGCAGAGTCCAGGCTTACATATGGAACTTGAACAATAGGTATTTACTTAAATTACATCGATGACCTCAGAGATGTGGAATCTGTACGTTCTGCGCACTTCCCTGAACCTTTGGAGCCGGGATCCTGTGGGGAACATAATGGGCTTAATTACGGTGTCTGGACTAGCTATATCGGACCCGGAAGGCAGGAGTTAACCTCACCTCACCTTTTACATGCCAGTGACCCCAGGCTTGGCTGGGAAGGCGTTGAGGCCTCTGGAGCAGCTTCTGGATTACCACGACAAACGCTACCTGGTGTGATGGCAAAGGGAAAGGCCGCGCGAGCACGGCCACGGTGCCCGTGCCTTCTCACCCGGGCCCGGGCGTGGGGGGGGACGCTCAGGGCACACAGGGCCCGCTGCCCGACCCCGTCCGCCCATGGAAAGGCCGAGGACGGATGCAAAATCCTGCAGCAGCGGCCGCCGTGCTGCGAGGCCGGCCATGTGCGGCGGCCCGAGGGGGAGGCGGGGGTGTCCGGGGGTGCCACCGCCAAGGCACAGCAGCAGTGGGGCACGATGCTGCACCTCATCCCCTCCGGGCCCGGCCACGGCTGTCACATGGCACGGGGAGGGGGCTGCGGCGGGGCGGGCCGTGCTCGGGGCTCCCCCGGCCGCGCGGAGGCGGGCTGAGGTGGCGGAAAGTTTGCGGAGTGGCTGGCGGCGCTGCGGTCCTCTCCCGCTTTCTTGTCTTTACTTTTTTCTACACCCCCGTCTCCCATCGCCTTCCACCCTCAGCGGCCGCTCCGGGGCATGAGCGGCAGCCGCCACCCGCGCTAAGAAGCAGGAGGTCGTGCCGCGCTCGACTCTGTCAGTGGGGGGACGCCAGGGACGGGAGCGCGGGCAGCGGCTCCGAGCCCGCCATGCTCCGCCGGCCCCGCACGGCGCCTGCCGTCCTCCCGGCGCTGCTTCTGCTGCCGCTGCTGCTGGGCGGCCGCCCCGCCGCCGCCCGCTGCCCCGCGCCCTGCCGCTGTGCTGGGTACCTCGTCGCCTGCAGCCGCCTGGAGTTGAGCCGGCTGCCCGAGCGGCTGCCGCGGGGGGCGGTGCAGCTGTGAGTATCGGGGTGGCGGGCTGGGGGTACCGACCCGCGTCCGTGCGTCCGCCATCTTCCGCCCCCGGGGCCGCGGACGGGCGAGCTTTGAGGGGAGCGCGGGTGTGGAGGCGGCAGCGAGGTGCGGGAGCGGGCAGCGCTGCGGCCGCTGCCGAGCTGTCAGCGGGAGCGGCGAGGGCGCCGGCGGCCGCAGCGGGACAGCGTCCCTTGGGGCGGGCTGCGGCCCCGAACGGTGGTGGCGATAAGCGCCCGGCTGAAATGGGCCCGGGAGTGCTGCTCATTGTCGGAGAGGGCGAAGAATAAGTTCTGTTGCCTTTCTTGGCCGACGAGCAGTAATCATCAGATTGACGCCGATCGGTGTGTCGGGAAAGCTCCTATCGCTTTTCGTCGCGCAGCTCTTCATTCCTGGGTAGTTTTGGCGCTGGCAGTGGTGCGGGCCCGCTCGGCCGCGCAGTGGCCGAACCCAGGGCAGCGCGAACCTCAAGTGCCAGCTGGGGAAAAGTTACTTTCAGTGACAAACTTTTATAGAAAAAGCATGAATTAAGTCAGCTTTCTAAAAGTTTGAAAATGGCCGAGGGACTTCTCACATTTGTTTTTAATCGCTTGTCACTGAAAAATCTTCTATATTAGTCGTATTAATTTTCTATTACATTTTCAAAGCAGATCAAGATAAGGGCTTTAAAGTAAACAGGAAGACTTTCAATTAGTTGTGGCTAATTCTGTTCAATTGCCTCGTCTGGAGGTCATGCTGCTTTACTCATGAAATGTGGATGGCTGTATTGACACCATATGGAACTGAACACAGGCATGGCTCTGGGAGTTGAATATTTCCAGGACTGGTATAGGAAAGTGTATAGGGCCCATGGAAAGCATGAGGGGAAAGAATTTTTTTTTTTTTTTTTTTTTTTTCTTATGTGATTGAAACATATGGATCTGCCACTGGATCTGCTTTACATTTCATTCAACAACTAGTTTTGCCTTCTATTATATTTCATCCCTTTTATTCTTTTGAACTGTTAGAGTGTGCGCACTTAAGTTTACTGGCAAAACCTAGTAAGGATTTTATTTTTATATAAGGTAAGCTTCACAGTTTAGTTACTTAGCTTAGCATACATCAGTGCTGTTAAAATTCAGATGTAAATAAAAACACAAGGAGAAAATCACAGCACTTAATTTTTTTAGGGTTGCTTTAAGAAGCATTTTTTGTTAGCAGTAATCCAAATTTGTCTGTTCCACTTATGTTCCCAAGAGACAGTAAAACACATTGCAGGGCTTTTTTTGTTAGCACAAGGGACATTTTCCTAATTAGAATTCCCTTGGTAGTGTAAATTGCCCTTATGAAAGTTCACATTCCTTTAAAAGTGTGAGAAAATAAGTTCCGCTTGTATAAATAAGCTTTGGTCTGTTGTAAGAAACCCTGCTGTGATTACTCATTGGACAGCTGTGTCACTTGTTTTTAAACTCACAGAAGTACATCTTTGTAGGTGTCACCAAACCATGTGGTCTGGCCGCTTTGTGTAAATATTTCTTTTGTTTGTGACAAATGCCTTAGAAGCCTTCCCCTCTTATTAAGAACAAGGAAGAGTGTGGCATTGTCTGTTACCTCCAGCTACCCGGGTACTTAGGCCTGGGATTGTGCAATCTGATAATTAATGCGTTCAGCTTTACATATGCAAAAAAGTTTTGACTAGTCTGGATTATTGTTGCAACAAACTGCAACAATTTGTAAAAGCCTGTTTATGAATTTTATTGCTGTATGTCTACTGTGTTTTCCATGAAACTATGGTGGGTATAACCAAGGGCTAGTAGTTTAATTGCAGGCTTTCCAGTTCTCTTGAGAAAACAACAGCTTTTTTACCACATTCTTAACATACGCAGGCGAGACCCCCGAGCAGGAGAGTGAAAGCTCTTCTGCCTGAGAAGGTCTGGGCCCATGTTAAGCTTTACACCCTTTGCCCATCTGTACTCACCCATATGGAGAGCAGGTTTTTGAAACTCTTGCTGCATTCTTTCATGCCTTTTTTTGTTCAAATTCCCTGCTGAAATAAAACGAGAGTGACCTCCGAATGGACAAAGAGGGGAAAAAAAGAACCTGAATTATATCCACTTCTTCGTGGCAGGTGTGAATCTACTCCTCTATGGAATTGGCTTCACAGAGTGGGGTGTAAATAGGCTATAATTGCTGACTTCACAGTGATTTTAGCCAAAAATACCTTCTTTTGTTACCTTGCATTCATGAGAGGTAACAGTCTGCTGAAAACTGATAAACATTTATAATGGCTTTGTGTACAGACAGTTTTGAGGTTGGATTTCCATTTAATTTCAGGATGTGTATCCTGATACTGCGAGGATGTGGTGTTGTTAGAGCTGGAAGAGGAGTAAGAGTGTTGAGCATTGGCCAGCATCCTCCATGTGTGCAAACTCCCACTGGCACTGCAGTACCCTTCGCCAGGTTCAGTCAGGAATGCTAGAACTGTCAGTGGGGCAGGAGGGAAAGTCTTGAAAAATTATTTTCACTTGTGTTTGTATTACATCTTCAGTATTTACATTTTATAAATCCTCTAGTGCTCTACAAGAATTGCCAGGAAAAAAAAAAAGCTGTATGGTTTTCACAGCTGTTTTTCAATATTTTCCAGACTAAAGCTTGAACATAGCAAGCTGATTTATGAGTCACTTTGGATCAATGTCTTAAAACAGCTACAGCCTGGCTTTTTGTTTTTCAGCTCTGCTGATTTCTGCTGAATTAGCAGCTCTACAGGCCCCAGTGGGACTGATTAAGGAACTGTTGCTGGATTTGCATTTTAAAATTTGACTTGGGGCTCAGGTTTCTGAGTTCTCTAAGGAAGAAGATGATAATTGTGACTAAGTGTTGTAAATTAGGTTAGAGTCTAAAAGTTGTATCTATAAAACGTGTGAAGAAGCACTTGCCTTCTCCCTCTATGCAGTAGGCTTCCTTTCACTTTTTAATGACACAAACATTGATGTTCAGAGTTAAGTTTCAGCTAATTATGAGACTTGTGTGTTACAAAAGATGGTCATACAAACATAATGGAACATAGAAATTAGTTTATTTCATAAAACAGGTTCTTAGAGGGTAAAAACTATAGCAGGCTTTCTCAAGTGGAGGCATTTCTACTTAAGTGTCCAGTCACTTCTGTTAGAAAAGTGAGGTGAAGAACAGGTATATATGCTTGCTATTACTATAAAGAATTTCTTAATATGTATCTGGTTTCTGACTTTGCAGAGTGTGTTCTGTTCAACCTTCTATGGTTTTTGAAATTTTAGCAAAAGTAATCACAGAATTTTCTACCCCTTGTAATTTGGTTTTAACATACAAGGAGAATTCAGAAATGGAAAACACATAGTAATAATGTTTGAACAATGTCAGTTCCATTTTTGTGAAGGAAAATGAGAATTTAATTTTCTTTGTAGTTGTTTAAAGGTATGTTGAGAAATGTATTGGACTGAAACCAACTTGTAGCTTTGCAACTGGGATGATAGATTTTTATATTTAAAAAAATTTTGCCAATCCAGGGCTTAAAAGTTTGAGAAACTTCTACAGGCTTAAGCTTCACTTAGCTTATTAGTAAAAGGGAACTATTTTAACTCTTGGTTCACTTTCAACCACTCTGACTGAACTTAAAATGTAACTTGCAAGGCATTTTTTCCTGAAGTTTCCTATGCTGGTAGTACTGATAATGCTTAATAAAATATCTATAATGCATATTTTATGCAGCTGTTGGTAGACAAGCATATAGACTCTATGAAACAGGCGATTCAGTATTGTCTGGAGGGTTGGGCATTTTTTGTTGTTTTTTTTTGCTTTGGGATTTTTTTTTTTTTTCCATCTTGTATTTGACAACCTGCTGTAAGTAAACCAGGCATAAGAGATTTTTATGTATGTATTTTTTAAAGTAGGTGCGACTTGGAAAATGTGAATGTATCTTTAGTGTTAAAAAACAAACACAGAAAAAAGTAGTTTGAAACCTAGTGTTAGTTACGCTCAGGGTTGCCTTGATAGACTCCAGATGGATGTGAGCTTGAGCTGTGAGTGAAAGTGTCTGGCTCCAGTGTGGTGATCATGCACAGCAGTGGTTGTAATTGCAGGATTTTTATAGTTTAAGGACTCTGCCAGATTTTTTTTTTTTTTTTAACATGTTATAACTCCAGCAGAACAAATCTACTCACGTCTGTTACTGTCTGGTAGGTCCTTTAGGCAAACATGCCTTAAATAAACCTTTTGCAGAGTTTTTAGGTGAAATGAAGAAATGCGGGTTTTTAGCACTAATGTTGAAAGCTCTTTGTTGAAATAATTACTGATTCCTAAGTCCTGTCTGAAGCGTGAACAACAGTAACGTGTTAGGCACTAACAGCCATAACTTAACTGAATTTTGGCAGTTTATTTGCATAGTTCTTATAATCCCTACAGACTAAAGCCAAATATTGAAGTAAGTTTAAGGGCAAAAACTGTCTCTACTCTGCCTTTAAGGACCAAGTTAGATTGCTGTCTAGATTTTTGTAGCAGCATACTCTTTCAGTATTTACACTTAAGAATGCAGTGTGAGAATTTCAAATCTGTGTAGCTAATGCCTTCAGATATTAAACAAAGGGATTTTTCTCCAGTGTATGGCCAGGAGAATGTTTGCACTAGATTTTTAGGCAGTGAAAGATGTAGTTCTCTAACTTTAGTGTGGTTAACCTAATATACAGGAGAACTTAAAATCATAATGGCGAAACGAAAATTAGCGTGCTTTTGTAAACATTGATGCTATATTGGTTTTCCATCATTAAGGGAAAAATCTGTAGGGGTTAAGACTCCTGAAAGAAGGCACAGATATTCGGTGCTTGAGTCCAGAGCTGAGTCTCTGAAAACATCCCCTCTGTGGCCACCTAAAGCTGGTGGAGTATGTTCCCCTTCTGTAGGTGGCTCTTCCCCAGCAGTCAGCCTGCTTCTTTTGTCCTGGAAGATGCCATTCACACCTGCAGCTGTGCCCTGTGCACGCTCCTGTGCAGCCCTGGCTTAGGAAACACAGCACATCTCTTTTCCCTGCCCGTGGCCCTGAGCTAGGCTCTGGTGCCACAGCTCAGTAGCCTGCTGGGCCTGGTGCAGTTAGCTGGCTCAGAGCACACCTTACAGCCCAGTACTGGTGGTACCCTTCATAATACCCATACTTGCCTGGGACTATTTTTTATAACTTAATTTTTATTATTACTGGGGTTTTTTTTAACTGCCAGCTGCAGGAGAGTACAAAGTGACAGGGAAACCGTTCCGGCAACATTGAACAAGTCAGTTGGGAGAATCTAAAACAGAGTTTTACTATCCACATGTTCTGCTAAAGAGACCTAGGTGCCTGCCTGAGATGCAGCATTACACCTGTGTCTGAGGATGTGGAGTCATGGGTGCAGGGAAACTGGAGTTTTCTGGATCTGTGGGTTTTCAGAGCTTAGTCGCAGCACAGAGTGCCTAGCACAGACCCTGAACTTGGCTTCATTTAAGCCAGTTCTGGTCTGTGTGCAGCAGGGATATGCTGTTAATCAGCTTTCTTCACTTCTGGAACTGTGGATGGAGAGTAGACACATCCGTGGCAGTCAGGCCTACGTTTGGCGTGCTCAGCACAGATGACTGTACTGAGTCATCTTACCCAGAAAAAATGAGAAATCATGTAGTTTCCTCATAGATTCAACTTGAAATAACAGTTCATGCCTGTGTGGCTTGATGAGGACCCCAGGTATGGTGTATGATTCTTTAGTGTTTAATTAGCATGGGGAAATTATCATGGAGTGTGAGCAATTTTTTTTTCAAAAGGGTACTTTTTAAAGCACTCTTCACCTGATGCTGCAGTTCCTCACTGCTGAGGTATGATGATTAATTTCTTTATATGTCTGCATTACAAAGACTCACTGAAGTGAGTTTAAGAATTCATTAAAGTAATGTCATTTTTGTTAGCTGGTTTGGATAGATGCAGTGTTTTAACTTGGAACAAATGCTTGCAGATGGCTAGATTGATGCTGGTGAGGTAGTAATAATCTGTAGTGGTGGAACAGAACAGTGCACGGTTCGGTGGATGAGTGACTAGGAAGGGGGAGGCCTTCAACAGAGCTAGTCATGGTTACAAGATGAGTTGTGAGTCTGTACCACTTGTGCAGAGGTTCAGAGATGGTACTAGTGTGAGTTGCTGCATTTAGCTTTTCTGTCTTACTTTATAGTCACTCTTATTTCTGTTGTTTCCAGTACTTATGAGGCTGCAGCAAAAATTTCTTAGTTGTAAGGTGTCAAGTGTTTGAGAGGGTAAAGATGCATGGCGCTGTAAGGAAAAGTATTTCTTGTGGTAAGCAAGAAGTGTTGCATTTTTAATACCTGTCTTGTTTAGTAGCAAATGCTACAAAGGTGCTAATGATTACTTATAAACTACATCAGCATATACTGGGGATTTTCAACATGGCACAAGCTAAGTGTTCCAGCTACTTTTTCAAGTGTAATTAAGTGTGGTATTAATATCACTACTAACAGACATCTTAAAACTCAGAATTAGCCCTTGCTATGTCTGTTTTCTTCTGTATTTCTTAAGATCTCCCATTAAATTTGGTTACGTGGGGATGGTGTCCTGAATTTTGTGGAAGCATGAAAATACAATCACGGTTTATGGGCAGTCCTCATGGTGTATTTGTGAGCTATGGATTGCTTTTGAGACATGGGTAACAAGAGTGAAATATGATTTACCCAAGGAATGAGACTGCACTACTGTTTTTAGAATTTTCCTTGTTAAAGTAACCAAGAGGTTGTTATAGCCATATCTTTTGTTGTGACGGGATGTGGGAGAGGAGTTGCTGGTGTATCTGAGTCAAAATCTTAAGATGTTTTCCATGGCTCCTATGCACATTCCTGTATTGTTCTGTATTGTTCAGAGATACTAGGAATTTCTTTGGCACTGCTCGCAGTGATCAAGGTATTTGCATTCGTATTTGTGTATTTATACCTTGTATAAGCAAATGAGTTTCTATTCTAATTTTACTAACGTAAAAAAATCTTTTAAGTACGTGGAGACAAGTGAGAACATAATTTGGATTGAAATTTTACTGCTTTACCTGATACTGTGTTGCAAAACTGACAGAGTGTTTATTTTTGTAACCTCATAGGGACTTAAGTTACAACAAATTATCTTCAATCAAGACCGGTATCTTGGATCACCTTCATAGTCTTCAGGAAGTGTAAGTTAATTTGTCTTAATTAAAAACCATACCAAAACATAAACCCCAACCAAAAATACCCAGCCTGTGTTTGTGTATGCTAATTGTATAGTTATTTCTCTAGGGATGGTTGCTTGAACAACAAAGATACTTGCTGTTCTGATATTTTACATTAAGTGAAACTGGAATTATTTTTTAATTTTGGGATTACACAGTTCATCAGTTTAGCAAGTCCAGTGTACATACTTCTGATTAACATCCAAGCTAACTCTTCTTTTTGTAACATTAATAGGAAATTGAACAACAATGAACTGGAGATCATTCCAGATTTGGGACCCGTCTCGGCAAATATAACTGTTCTGTCTTTGTAAGTATATCTTACTCTTGTCCTTGGTTAGTGGAACTAACTCTGCAGGGTTCATGGAAATGTGTGCATTACAGAGATTAAAGTAAAATAATTGGAAATAGAGCAGCTTGTGGTTAGGAAGTTGATTATGTCATATTATTTAGTAGTTGTTTAAAATGTGTATAATTGAGCTTAATCCTTGTAGGTTTTGTGCTTCCCAGATATAAAGACTGCTTTAGAATTAATTTATGTTGTGGTAGTGCCCAGAAGCCTCAGTCCTGTTGTGCTAGGCACTGTATAAGCATCCATAAATGTTACAAAAACTTGTACAGTGCTGTCTTTAAAACAAGACAAAATGTTATGCATCTTGGCTGAGATCCTGATGTGTTAAGTCATGGCAGAATTCCATTAATTTCACTGGGCAATACAGGGAAATCCCCTTGAGATGCAGCTTCAGAGCAAGTATCTAGGTATGAAGATGTTTTACCAATGTCTTGAAAATATTATTTTGAGCCCATTTTAATGTGTGGCACATTTTTTTATGACTGCAGTTTTTACATAAAATTGTGATGCACGATTGTGTCCATGTTCATTGCTTTTCATGAAAGAAATGAGTGGGTTACCAAGTAGGTTACTTGGTGTTCATTTGTAATATGAGTATAAAGTTGTAAAAGGCATGTAAGGCCCATAACCAAAAAAGTTGATTTTAAAGGAAATTTTATTCCCGATGTTTTAACGATTAATTAATTGGATTTTTTTTGTCTGTGATTTAGTATCAATAAACTGTTGGAGGAAGGTGTAGAAAAGTTACTATCATACTATTAGTTAGCAAAAAAGAAAAGACATGGTTTTCATGTGTGGGGTTTGCATTTTATCAGTGGGAATCTAAAGTGTCTAAAGCTATTAATATGTAGCCCTCTGGCCAAATCCTGTCCTTGAATACAAATTGCAAGTTACCTTTCTTGAAGAATCCTGAAGGGTTAAAACAATACAATAAACTTTGGAAAGCTGTTCAGTTAATTAAATTGATCACTATTCAATTGCTTACATCTGGTGATTTATAGGGGTTTGTTGTTACTCTAGGCCTAGGTCAGCCAAGTCAGCTGGTGCAGCCACTGTGTCTGGGCTGCTCTGTTTGAATAAGAACTAAGTGACATTTGATACTGATGTGATTTCTTACAGATCAAAATCAAAAAAGAATGAAAGAAAAAGCAGATGGTGTCTGACCAATAATTGTTGAATTTAAGCACGTCTTTTATTCTGAAGTAGCATTTGCATTACTTTTGCATTGGCATAGCATTCTGTAGTTTAAGCATCTAATTGAGCTAAAAATTATACCACCTTGCTAAGGTCCTTTTTACCATAAGGCTAGAAATATTAGCATAATAAAGTGGTTTATATCATCTTGCTTTATTTTTGAATTCTTAGCATTTCTCCTTCCCATGGAAAGTCATCAACTTTAGAGGAACCTAAAATCATTCTTTTGCAGCTGTGCAAACACTTTGGTATTCCTTTGAGAGAATAAATGATTATCAGTCGCTGTTGACTGTTTGTTTCATAGCCTTAGGTCCCTGGGTTGTGGCATTTACTCAGGTGTTTGTGTTAACTTAAGAATTCCAGTCTACAATAGTTAGGATAATTGTTTGTTCTATATCAAAACAGATAAACACAGAACATAAAATTAGAGTGGTATTGTATTGCTCAAAAATAAAACATCTTGTCTCTTTTGCACAGATTTTCTTTAAAACATAGAGAAGAATCATAGAATCATTTAAGTTGAAAAAGACCTTTAAGATCATCCAGTCCATCCATTAACTCAGCACTGTCCCACTAAGCCATGTCTGTAAAAGCCACATATGCACCTCTTGTAAATACCTCCAGAGAAGGTGGCTCAATCCCTTCTCTTTGCAGCCTGTTACAATGCTTCACAACCTCTACCATGATGTTTTCCCTAATACCAGTCTAAACTTTCCATGGCACAACTTGAGGCCATTTTCTTTTGTCCTATTGCTTGTTATTTCAGAGAAGAGACCAACCACCACCTCCTTTTAGGTTGTTTTGAGAGTGATGAGGTCTCCCCTGAGCCTTCTGTTCTTATTGGTTGGATGTTATTTATGTAAAGATATTAAATTTAATTTTATATAAAATAGTATAAATAAAGAGAAATAAACATACAGGTGTTTATTAAAATATATATGTACTTTTATGTATATACTATTATATATAAAATATATATAGTATTATGGTAGCATAAATGGACAAATAATCTAAGGATAATTTTTTTTTAGGAGTGAAAAAATGCGTGCATTTCGTTTTTCTGTGGTGGTTGTTATTTGAAGGATTGAATCGAACTGAGTTAATACGTCTTAAGTCATTATTCCATGTGTGTTCCTTTCATGTAAGTTTTAGAACCACTCTTCAGAGAAACATCTGATGACCTTCTCCAGGATTTTAAACTTCTCTAAGAAAGGAGGTTGTGAAGCCTTTCCAAAGCAAACCGCTGTTTCCATGTTGAGTCTTTGTTCTGGCTTTCAAATAATAGCAGAAAAGAGGGTTATAGTCTTCGGAAATTTGATTTGATTATACTTCTTATGAGATTAATATATGTTGGTTCATTACTGTTAGTTGAAAAGCCAGCTTTTTCCAAGGAATCTTCAAGGAATGTTATAGAAGTGATAACCTCTTGCAGATGCTTCATTGTTGAAGAAGCTCTATTACGAGATTTTTTTTCTTTCACCTTTCTCTCTCAGCTGGGGAACCTTAGAATTTTACCTTTTCAGCAAGAATTTTCTTGCCCTGCAGAGGAAATTACCTGCACTATTATGGAGACATACCTGCAGTGTATCCCCACACAGCCATATATGTCTGAATTCTTTGAAGAATATAAACAAGCATGGTGGATTATCATGTTAGACCAGTTTCCGTTTCTGGAGCTACTTCATTTCTAGCTATCTAGTTGATATTTTATCTAAATGAGTTATTTACATACTAATGAATTATTCAGCATAAACATACCCAGAGCAGGAGATGTTCCCAGTCTCATGGTCCCAGTCTGTCTGTAACATGAAACAACAATGCTAACGTTTTGTTTTTACTGATGTCAGTTGTGGGTTGAACATCTTGGGAATGAAAGGTATCAGGCAGGCACACCCCCTTATCACCACCCTAGGAGATGTGTCAGTGTGAAGGAGAGAGTATACATGGATATTCACACGTGATTCCACGCTCCTATTACCATGGCTGGAGATGTATTTATGGTTTTATTCATGTGATGAGTATGTATCTTGTTATATGTCATGGGAGAGCTTGTGAGCCTCCTCGGAAGCTGGTTACTACTGTGAGCTACATATTCAGCTATATCTGGTCAGGAGGCTTACGTTAAGTCTCTGAAAATTAAATTGCAGGGTGTTCATTTTGCACAGCAGCACAGCCCTTTTATATATCTTCTATGAGAGAAGGCATGAAGAGAGCAGCATATTAAGGCAGGAAGAGGGAAATTCAGGTGTTTGCCAGAGATTGTCAGCACAGTAGCTCTAGTCAGGAGGTCAGGTCCCCCACGTGTTGGCAACATAAGCTTTTGAGGAGAGTATTGGATTTAACAACTGCTTACCACAGGTATATAGCATGCAGACACCACACACAGTAGTGTAGGTGTATTTATTATCCCTAGAAGTAAAATATGTTAGAACTTCTCTAGTTAGCATTCCTGAAGTAAATGTAAAAACAGTTAAATTGATGGAGAATTGCTTTAAATGGTTGTCATAGAAAATTACTCATTTCTTGGAGAAAAAACAATTTACTTTTTAGTCCAAGATAGGTGGATTGATTTGTATCAGGTACAAAAATGGGCACTAGTGCCCTCGTTCCAGAGGAACACATGAAAGTCCTGAATATTGTTTCCATCCTAATGACATTGTTTATCCAAGATGTACCAGCTCTGTCCTGTTTATCCTAAAAATCTGCCTGAACCAGTCATCTTGACTCATGAGAAGAAAACTAATGTTGCCTATCGAAGTTGTAGTTTTGGACCTAGGGTAAAAATCCAGAGGTAGATTGAAACAGAATAGTACAGTAAAACAAATGGTACAGTAGCCTTGTCTAGAAGTCCTGCGTGGTGTTTATTTACCCACTACTATTTGCATAGGGGTTTTACTTTAAAACTCTTTGGAAAATGTTAAGTCCATTTAATGTTACTAGTACTTTGTAAGGAAGAGACACTGATATGCAAATTCAGTGATGTTATTTAAGATTTTGTTGAAGGATATGGAGTTTAAATAAGAAACCCATGCTACTTTTACTTGCAGAATTAAAAAGAAAAAGTGTAGTTGTAGGCACTATCCAACATCATCAGTATTCTGTATCCTTGAGTACTGTGAAAAATAGAAGGTAGCAGTGATTATGAAGACAGAACAGCTTTGATTGTTAAAGTATTCTGCCTCTCCAGCGAGAAATTGTTCTTGTCAAAACATATGTGTAGAACTAATATTAAAACCCCCATGTTTCTCATTACCCATATCCAGGATATGTTCCATGGTAGCCCACTTGCAGTCAGTAGGGACTGGAAAGCTGTACATGCCCAAGTCTTTAATGCATATAGTGAAATTGTAACATTAGACTAGTTTTCAAGAATGGAGTGTTTTAAATAAACTTGTAATTTTACATTTTATTGAATAGGAGATATTTTATTTAAAGGCACTAGAACATAAGTTGTAGGTCATTCAAATTATGTTGTAAGGAGTGCTCATGTTAGTCTAGAATGGAAACAGATATTTGGTTTTAGTAAAGCCAGAGAGGAAAATGCAAAAGTCGTAGTGTGGAAGTTAAAGGGTGCATGAATGATTCACAGTTCAGGAATGTTTTTCAAGTCTTACGTTAATGTGTGTTTTGTATTAGGTTCCCGCTTGACTTTTTTTTAAAATGTGAAATCTTCTGTTTATAAGAGACATAATGAAAATGTGACATGGTAGAGGTTTTTCTCTGCTCTGCTGGGGGAATCCTCCAACTCTGTCTGTACAGGAAGCCTTTAAGGTGGGGACCATTGACTTTTGAGTTCTGAGACAGTTAAAAGTGCTGCCAAAATTGAGGCAGATTTTGAAATGTGACCATGTGTTTGTTAGATGATGAACAGAATCCACAAGCCACTTCTCCGAAGGTTTTCTACAGCCTTTGTGTAGAAATGTCTTTCTCTCAATATGTGCTGAATTTAAATTCACTGACTTTGAAGATGTCTTGTATCCTGGATGTTTGAAATGGTAAATTAACAAAAAGCACTAACAGAAAAGGTCAGGAGATAAAAACAGAACAAAAGAACTGTAAAATAGCCAGTTGTAGGTGACTGCACAGGTCAGAAGTTTTTGCAGTAAGAAAAACTATGTCAGCTTTAAATTTAGCTTTCTGATCAGCCACTATGAAATTAGCCTGATTACTTATCTTACTTTATGCACAAACATATTTACTGAAGTGGCAATTAATCCTTTCTACTATTGGGAAGGGATTTTTTTTTTTTTTTTTTTTTTTTTTTAAATTTAAAGTGGAAAAGTGTATTTATGTATATTACGTGACAATGGGTGTTCTGGATCAGGCTTCAGATAGTCATATTGAGAAATAAAATTCAACAAATTGAAGAAAACACTCAAATTCTGGATTTGTCCCAGCTGACAGTTTGGAAGTAAGAATGATAGTCTGCACTTTGTGGCAGTAACTTAAACCCCTGTGAAGGGCATTCAGTAAAGATAGAGGGGAGGGTGTGAGAAGTTTCCTTCTTTGTCATCTCACAGTGGTCTGAGAGTGAAAGCTGTGTGTAAAATCCAGGAGAACACTGTCTCGGTATGCAGTTAGAAAGCTGCAGTCGTAAGAAAGATGTTTAGATGAAACTCCTGAAAATGAAAGCTTACATTCAGTAGGAGTGGATTCCTTTCCCCTCTGTGCTTGCCAGAGAAAGTGGTATTGTTTGTTTATAAAGCTAGCATACTAAACTAGAGTCTGGATCCCAGTATGAAGAAAATGTTGGTCAAATATTTTACATCCTTGTCGTCTCTTCAGCTACCACTTTATTATGGAAAGGATTAAGATTTGGATGCTGCCTGGAAGAGTTTGTTTTGAAGAAGGATTGAAAGAAAGGATGCCAGACTGGGCTTCAGGCATAAGGCTACTTGGAGAATGTCCCAAAACTGAGACTGGTGGTAAACCATGTGTGACTTGGTCTGAAGTTTTAGAGCAAGAAACTTACTGGAATTAGTTCTTGCAGTCTTTGACATTTGGTGTGGAGACTTAAGAGGATGTAAATGAAAGAATTTTTAAAGGAACCTGACTTAGTCAGGCTTACAGACATGGAAACTCAATTTTTATGGCCGCAAGTTAGGCTAAATGGTGGGAAGGAGAAGTACATAGAAGCCCAGAGTTTGTTGTAGCAAAAATATAAGGAGTGAGAGCCTAGATTAATGCTGTTGCAATGAGAATGGAAAAGAATGCAAATTTATTGAGGTATTTGCAGTAAATAAATCTGTCATGATATTCTGATCATAGTGGTAAAGGAAAAGGTAAATTAAAAAGAATAGTAATGGACTACAAAAATAGAGAACACTGTTCTGATATGACAGAATGGAAGCGTGGTAGGAATTCTACAGAGGAGTAGGACATATGATATGGAAAACGTGAGAAGTGAGAATGAAATCAAGAGGTCAGGCATAAGTGTTAAGATTATGTTTTAGAGAATTGCTGGCGCTGATTGCAGTAGAGCCGTGAAATCATTTGTGCCTTGAGTGAAAGAGAAGTGGATAGGAGAATATTCCTTACCTTGTATTAATGACTGAAGTTAGGGGTACATCTGGAAGGGTGGAAAGTTTAAACTGCCTAGACTTTGGTCTGCACCCTCTAAAAGGGAGGGTTGCTCTGTAATAATAAAGAATAGGTGTTTTTACTTAGGAACTCTATACATTAGATTAGAAAGATGATTTATAGTACTGGAGTTTATCTAGGTCATATTTAAAATTTCCCAAGATTTTAGCATTAACTGTCACAGCTGAAGTCTGCAATTGGCTATCATTCCTGTTGTCAGCTCTTGGCAGAATAGTTATACTTGCATTGCTTTTTACAGTTGTTAAAATAAAGGGATGAACTTACACATTCATTTGCCTATCACATGCTAAGTAAATTGTGATTATTTTGGAAAAGCCAAAAACCTGAATTGAAAACAGGGTATTAAGAAGAAAGTTTGGAAGGAAAGCTTAATTAATTGCATATTGGTACTATGACTGGAATCCGAAGAGAACTGTTATGGAAGTATCACGTGTTTATAAGTTTCTTCTTTTTGATGATGAAAACATATCTGACCACAGAGTTGTTTCAGGCTGCATCTTTCTCTTTCCCCTTTCCCAGTTAGTGTTTGATTTGGGAATCAGTAAACCTTTGGTTTCAGGTTTTGGACAGGGTATCAGTAGACTACAGAGTTCTGAGTTTCATTTTCTGTTTTATGCCTGTATACTACAAAAATCACAGAATATAGAAGCAGAGTCTTTCTGACTTCTGGCTTGAAAGAGGAATGAGAGGCATGGATCATGGAATGAAGGAGGCCTTCAAAAGAAAGAACTGCTTGGTGCAAGGAAGGCAAGAAGCTCGTGTGTGAAAGAGGGGCATCAGACTTGTAAATGTACCAGTAAAACTAGAAGTCAGCCAGAATCTGGGATCTATTTCTCCTCACTTTGTCTTGGAGAAAAACAGTTTCACTTGTAATATTTCTATGACTATCACTTGCAAGTATTAAAAAAAACCCCAGACTTTCTTATTTCAGTCCAGTTGGGCGTCTTAATGGTGAGAAGAGCGTGTAGTCTCATTCATATCAGAGGGGGGGTTTTTTGTAAGGGTAGTGTTCAGCTTAAAACTGCAATTTCAGTATTTTGAATGATGTAATGGTTCATTACAATAAGGCTCAAAGTATTCAAATTAGTAGAAATTGAAGAAAAAAAAGGACATTTTTACTCTTCTTGAAGTAGTAGCTACTGAGGTTCTTCTGATAAGAGTTCCTTAAAGTTGTCCAGATGCTGAGCAAAATGGATACAGAAGCTTCTGACTTGCTTTGTGTTTCCCCAGCTGGTAATGTAGAATGAATCTTAAGATAAGGATTGAGAGGGCTGTTACTGATGAGGTGTATGCAGCTCCTTTTGTCTGAACACAGCAATTGTAGCATCTCACAGGAAAGATTTTCTTTTGCATTTTCTTACCCCCACCCTCCTCTCAGTGAAAAAACTTTTGTCATTCTGCCCATACATGTACTGTTTGGTTCTGTCTAGACACTTAGATAGGCTTGTGTTTTCAACGTGGCTTTCTTGACTAATATTGATGGTGATTTGGCAGTTATGAGGAAGATGATTTTTTTTTTTTTTTCAATTTGCTTAAGTGATGATTATGAAGAAAAAACAAATTAGAGTTAAACGTTCTCATTTTAAATAAAATAGAACTTAAAATAAAACTATTTGGATATCTTCAGTGCTGAATCTTCCAGGTGTGAATTACTATACTTCTGTTCTTTTGAAGAGAAACTGGACTAGGGTCTTGGAGCAATAACTTCTACAAATATGATTAAGCAGGAAGGTGCGGTAAGGGCTAGTTTGATTTTGATTGTGCGGTGGCCTAGGACTGTGATGTGGAAGTTGCTTGTCACTCCTCAGTATGGCCTTTCCACCTCCAAAAAAGGAGAATGTTCCTGAAACAAACAAGCTGCAGGTTTTTTTGTTTGGTTATTTTTATTGTAACTTGGTCTGTGTCAGGTAATTTGCCAGTTGGTTTAAGTGCTACTCTGAAGATGGTGGAAGAGTTTTATTCGGTTCCATTAGATTCAACTAAAGTTTGTAATACAGGGGCTATTATCCTGCCAGTTGTGAGGAATTTCTGTTTTATGGAGCAATGCTGACACAAAGACAGCACTGTGCAAGCCGTCTTATAACTGAACACTTTCACACTGCAATTTAGGAGGCGTGCAGTTCAGGAAATTGCTGGCTTCTGCTGGAGCACACTTTTACTGCAAGGAAAATTTTATTCGTCACTCAAATAATTGGCAGTTTTAATACCTTGTTAGTAATTACCTTGTAAACAAACTAATGCATAAAGGCAAGGCTCTGTGACCTGTTATCTAGCTCACATTCTTATTCGGCCCATGGAACTGACACATGGTGGTGGTGTTTGTTGTTGTTTTTTATTAAAGTAATTTGTTTCCATTTATTATAAATACTTTCAGCTAAGAGTTAAAAAATGCAGTGTGCCTCTACCAGACAGCCTAAGGAGTGAAACATGATACATGCTCAGCATTGGAGGGGCTGCAGGATCACTTACCCATTCCCATATGTGACCAGAAAGCCCATTAATCTCACTCCTGGTTCAGTTTGTGAGTTAGGACTTCTTTGTCTTGAGTGGTAGTTCCCCCCCCACCACTTGAACACATGATAGTTGTCAATGCTATCCTAATGTTGGCTTACTATTTGATCCAGAGCAAGTATGTCCAGTAAAGGTAATTGCCTTCCAGAATTAATTTTCTTGTTGATAATTTTACTAAAATTGCATTTGCCTGCCATCTCTAGGATCTGGAGAAAGCGCCTGAATTTTAGTAATTATCAAACAAGGTATAGAATGTACCACAGCTAGAACCGACTTGAACTTACAATGTAGCAAGGATAATTTCAGGTTACATTTGCTTAATTGGTCATGATCTGCTTTCACCGATGTACTGGTAGCCCTGAAAGATGATGTTGCTGATGTGCAGTGTATGATTCTGTACATTATGCGGCCGAGATGGAAAAACCAGTAGGTTGCTGGGTATGAACATGAAATAGGGTCGCTGGAAAAAGTTCACGTGTGAAAGTGAAAGAAGGGTTTCGTTAGAGCAGTCTACAATACCCGCATCTTCAGATTGTTGCATACTTTTTGTTGTGGAATAGGGTGTGATGCTGAGCTATAGTTTGACCAGACGTGAAGTCTAAAACTCCTGTAATGACCCCTAATATGCAGAATTTCTGTTATTTGCCAACTCATTAGAAAAATCTGTAGGTTGGAATACTGGGTCTAATTCCACAATTATAGAATGTTTTTCAGAGAGCTGCTCTGTCATCAGTCTTTTATAATCTGGCTCTGAATTTTTTTCTGGAAACTCAGTTGGACTTCCATGCCAAGGGAGTTTTCAAAAAACCCCAAACACTGTTTAGGTACTATGAGACTAATTTGCGTAAAATAGAAAATGGCTCTAACCTTATTTCATTACAATACTGTGACATACTGTTCCATACAAGTAGCAGATACTTCTGCTGTTCAGAAATAGGTGATTATAGAGTTTTGCATCTCTTTTTAAAAGCCACAAATTGCAGTAATTTGATTATATTGCATTTTTTTTTCATAGTTTACTGGAATTATATTTTCAGAAATATTAATGCGAATTTATTTAGACTATTTCAGACTAATGTTATGCACAGAGAACATACTTTATTGCTTTTCTGTAACTCAAAATTATTTTCAAGTAGGGGAATTAAGAACTAACATTTGCTAGAGTTATGTAGTTAAGATGTGTTTACTCTGGACATGACAGTCTTAATGACAGCCTTTTGCCTAATGCCCTTAAATTTCAGGACCAGTAACAAGATTGCCAACATTTTGTCTGAACATCTGAAGCCATTTCAGAGTCTAGAAACTTTGGACTTGAGCAACAACAACATATCGGAGCTAAAAATTTCATCATTTCCATCATTGCAACTCAAGTATCTGTAAGTAAAAATTACTTTTTTGTTTGGTTGGTTGGTTGGTTTGGTTTTGTTTTGTTTTCCCCAGGAAACTTTCAAAAATCTTGATGGATAATTTAGATTGGCAGCTGTTTATTAAGGTACTAAATCTTCTTTTAATTGGAATGACATTAAATATTCCTTTTACCTGTCTAGTTTGACATAAGCTGCTAACTCTAATATATGAGTTGTTACAATGGGATGTTTTAATTCATTAAAAAAAGCTAAAGCCATTATCTTGAGATGAAACAAATAGATGTGTCTCTTGAGAGAAATAATTTTGTGATAAAATGAATTTAGACTCCCCATGGATAGGCTAGTTTGTATTTATATGGAGTTTGATAGACTTCTTGTGAATACACTTTTAATTCTTATTCAAGAATATTGCAATGCCAGATATACTGACTGATAAAAAAGTAACAGGATTGCCACATATTATCTTCTTCCATTATCACACTGTGGCAGATTAGAGTAAAACGGTGGTGGTGAAATAGTATTTGACTATAGAATAAGCTGTCAAGAGCTCTAATTAATTTGAAAAAAATTTCATTTATAAATGACTAAACACCACAAGAGCTTTGTGTTTCATACTTTGTGTTAAGAATTTATTAAATAACTGTAAATTTAACCTTCTAGACATTGTTTCAACAGGTATATTAACAGTAACCGAATAACCTCTATGGAGCCTGGTACCTTTGACAATTTGTCTACCACACTTCAAGTATTGAAACTGAACAGGAACAAAATTTCAGCAATTCCTCAAAAGATGTTTAAACTCTCCCATCTGCAGCACCTGTAAGTGTAACCTACAATTGACTAATTGTTTTCAGGCAAAGCTCTGGCAGTGCTTGAACTTTAGCCTTTAATTTAACCAGAGGCAGAGTGAGACAGACAGAGAAAACATATTACTACAACCCTTACTAACTGCAGTGTTGTACTGAACAAAACTAGTCTTATATGTTGGTGAGATGTGAACGGTCTTTGTGTTTAAAATTGTGTTTGCCTATTAAAAGTTAAAAAAAAAAAAAAGGCTGGAAAAGGGGTAGTAGCAATATTTCTGTAAAAAAGCATCAAGAAAATAGTAAATAAACTTATATAGTTCACTGCAGCAGTCATTTACTTGTGCTTTCACAGTGAAATGAAGGAAATTGATTTGCTTTCAGATGGCATGACAATGAGCAATATATTTGAATAAGTAGACTTTCAGCTTTACTGATACGGTGCTGTCCATAAATGTTTTACTGAATAAATAATAAGTTTAGATGAAAGACTGTTTTGTTTTTTAGGTTTTTTTTACTTAAAAAGTGCAGAAAATGGTCAAGAGAATGAGTTTCACTTTGTCAAATCCTGGATAATTATTTTCCATAGCAGATAGTCAGGAATTAAGAATCTCTTAGGTTAGCCTTGAAAGTGATAGGTTATAAGAACACTGAAATACTAAGGTGCTTGACACTTCTGGAAAGAGTGACTGTGTTTTTTCAGTATACAAGTGTTGGAACAGTTTTACTCAGGCCTCAGTAGAAGAGTATGAGAACAGTTTTGCCATGCTCAGAATTTGTTAATGATCTTGGTAGATGTTCTGATCTTCAGATTAACCTTAAATTTTGGATGTTGTTTATATTCTTGCCTAAAAATGTTCCCTTTATTCATAGTTGGTATGCTGAGTTAATGTTAGGTAGCTTATCTGCAAGGAAGGCTAAAAATTTGTGTTACCATCTGAAAGTATTCAGAGAAGAATGGGAAAGAACTAAAGTCTGTTCTTACCGAATGTTCTTCACTTTTTATTAATATTTAAACACAGGATGAGAAGTAAGGTTCTCCCGCAGGTTTGTTACCATCTAGATTTTGTGTCAGGCTGCCATAGAGGAAAGCTGAATTCTTACAAGGTTGTGACTATGAAAAATAATGATGTTATATAACTATGGGGAGAGGATTTAGACCTTTATTTTGCATGAGGAAATAAGTTTTGGAAGGAGAGATTCTTCCTAGTTTGCTAGACATAAGAGCTCTTGAAGGGGCAGATGATCACTCCTTTTACTACCTTTTGGTAGCATTGTCTAATCCTGTCACTGCATCTTGCCCTCCAGCTAGTTATGCCCTATGTCTCCCTCACAAGATACACATTGCTCCCAGTTTCTGACCTGCACAGGGTGAGTGTAGTGGCAGAAGGGCGAGTGCCAGGACCACTTGAGAAAGAGGAAAGGCACTGTGTGTAACTGGTTGTGGAGGAGGGAGAGGTGTAATGAGTGCAGAAAGGAGATCACCCAGGATACTCAATTTTATCTAGTTATCACAATTAAAATTTTAACTTTTTCTTGACCGTTTATTGATTGCAATTACGAACCAACCTTAACAGCCCTACTGCTGGTTAAACACTGCTTTCAATTTTGAATTTGGAAACAGGATTAACTATGAGATTCTAGGTCTCTAGGGATTCTTTAAGTCTGAAAATCAAGGAACTACCAAGTACTTGTCCTCAGTATCAGAAAGGCAGAATGGTATTAACATGGTTGAACATAATCTGCTACAATAAAAAGTTTGATTTTTATTGCTTCTTGTCTTTGTTTCATGTGTAAGAAAAGCGTTTAAATAAAATTGGTTCTTCCAGAGAGGGAAGAAAGGTTGTTGCCATGTAGGTAAAATTTCTGTGCTGTAACTGTAAACGCTGTTGATGCAGGGAGCTGAATCGCAACAAAATCAGAAAAATAGATGGGCTCACTTTCCAAGGACTTCCTGCTTTGAAATCATTAAAACTGCAGAGAAATGGGGTTACAAGGCTCATGGATGGTGCTTTCTGGGGTTTGACCAACATGGAAGTCTTGTAAGTATCAAAGTTTTGCTGATAGGTTCTGCTGATAACATATTAAGTAGATTTACCCAAAATTAATAGACTTGAGTGGTAAAATTTAAGGGTGTTTTTGAACTAAATTGTTTTGTTGTGGTGTGAAAAGCAGCAAGCAGTCAGTACTGAATGTGTAGAGCAGCACATTTTAAATGCATGCATACAATTCAAGATTTAAATAGAGGCTCCAGCTATCTAGCTGGTGTGGTGAGGTCAGATGTGGACCTGTGGCATAGCATGCATGCTGCTGAGTTTTTGAACCTTATGTCTTTTTCTGTTTGTGGGTATTTGTAGGCAGCTGGACTATAACAACTTAACAGAGGTAACCAAAGGCTGGCTTTATGGCTTACTGATGCTGCAGCAACTCCATCTCAGCCAGAATGCCATCAGCAGGATCAGTCCTGATGCCTGGGAATTTTGCCAGAAACTCAGTGAGCTGTGAGTAGCTTTATTCTCTTCCAGTTTCAAAAGCAGAGTACATGCCAAACCATGAGCTTCTTAGCACTGATCTATGAATTTTTCATAGCAAAGTTTCCAAGGTGACAACTTTGCTGTATAAGACAGTTATATCTTGTTGAAAGAAGCTGAACTTTGTGACTCTCTGAATCTAGCTGTGATTGCTCCATTTCACTGTCGCAGTTTTACTAAAGCTGTAACACAGTCATTTTCAAATGACAGAAATCAGTCCTGCAGTAATTTGTGAATTGTTCGAAACAATGCAAAATGACGTGTGATCAGAAGTGGTGTAGTGGGTTCTGTGATAATCATAAGGGGAAAAACTGTGCTTCCCCCCTGAAAATTCATGTGGGTTGAACTAAGTTAAATAAGCACTGCAGCATGAACATTAAAATGTTTTTTTCCCCCCTCCCTTAAATTTGCAGAGATTTGACATTCAATCAATTAGCAAGGTTAGATGATTCAAGCTTCATTGGTTTAAGCGTGCTGGTTGGTCTGTACATTGGAAACAACAAAGTAAATTACATTGCTGATTGTGCCTTCAAGGGACTTACCAGTCTGCAGATTTTGTAAGTCGACAAACTCAATTTGTAAGATCAAAAATCTTAAGAAAAATCTTGTGTTTATGATTATTTCTTTTCTTTATGAAATAGACAAGAACATTCTGTTAACTTCTGCTGATCAGTGTATGATTTTCTTACAGTAAGATTTCTTTTCAGGACACTTGAGAAAGGGATGAGTTCCTCTTTTGTTAAGGCTGTGCAGGATGGATGATGGTAACTGTGATACAAACTTTCAGTAGCATTATTCTGAGAGAGGCATATCTCTGCTTGAAGGCAGCAAGCAGAACGCTGCTACCCACAATTTTAGGGATCTGGATCATAATTGTGTCTTAACTGAATCATTTTCCCTCAAAGCAGAAATAAGAAGATAAAACTCATTGTCATGACTGGACAATTGCTTTAAGTAATAGAGCATGTTTTAGAATAGCATTTCTTAAAGGAAGGGAAAGAACAAAGTATACTAATCTAAATACATTCCTTTTCATTAAGACCTTCCCATGGCATACCACTGATCCATCTGTCAGCCAGATGAACAAAACGATTGCCTTTCCCTCCTGGCTTTATTTTCAGGGGTTTGCTCACGCACTCATATTTAGGGCATCTAAGAAAGACGCAAATTAGAAGAATGTACACTATGTTTTTTAAGAATATACTGAGTTGGAGATCATAAAGAGAGGAAATTAGAGAATTCCAAAGTGTTTAGGTATTAAGTAATAGGCTTTTTCTCCTAGATTTTTCTTTCTCCTTCAGCCCTACCCTGTAGATTGTTTGCTGACACACCACTCTGTACACAAATATCTAATGTCTTTATACTTGATAGGTAATTAAGCAAGTGTTTCGGGATGTTAAAATGATTCTCTGGATGTTAAGATTGTGGACTTAAAAAGATGTGAGGGCGTTTAGTTTCAAAGGGACAACAGTTGATCCTTTCCCTTGCTGTGATGCACATTCTCTTAAGATAGTCCTGTATCTGAATACCTTTAGAAGGGTATGTGGGTTGGTTTGCTCACAATTCTAGAGATCATTGAGTTTGGGATCTTTTTAATTATCAGTGGGAAAAATACTGATAGTCTTCGAAGTCTCCCAGTAAAAATTGGAATGATAAAGTTAATCAGGAAAAGCTTCTCCTAAAATACCCACAAAAACTAACTGAACAAAAATCCAACCCAACAGAAAGCTATTTTAGAAAATTTTTTGAAGTAATACATGCTGTTGAAGAAGTATGTGCCTTGTTCTTTTTAATAGCTTTTGTGGTTTGATTTCCCTCCCCCTCTTAAACAGGGATCTGAAAAACAATGAAATATCATGGCCTATTGAAGATATGAATGGTGCTTTCTCTGGCCTAGATAAACTTAGGAAGCTGTGAGTATTGCTACAATATTTGTATCTCATCATGCCTTAAAAAGAATAGCTTATTATGTGTCTTTCAAGGATCAAGCCCAACATTTAAGGACATTAAATTTTCTGTAGCAGAGATGATTTTTTTTCTCCCTTACCACTTTGTTCTCTATAACATGTTTCTTTGCAATAAAAGAAATTCAAGATTTTCCAAGTCAAAGGAATCTGAAATATTTTAAGTATTATTAATAATTACAGACATATTTATCAAAGAATGAGGTTTTCCCATACTATGAATTAAGAAGTGTATCATATGACAAAGGCATAGTAGCAGGCTTAGTCTTAAGTAAGGTAAAGCAGCATCCAGTGGAAGTGGCTCCAATGCACTGAAATTTTCAGAAGCAGATTTATGAAATTAAAAGATGTTTATAGTTACACATTTAGAATAATCCATGTCACTTAACTGAATACTTTAAATGTCTTCTAAAAGCATTGTAAAGCCTAGATATTTATTCAAGGGGATTCAAATTAGTATCTTGTAGATGTGATACGTCTTGATGCATTGGAGATGGGTAAGTGGTGAATACTAGTCACAGTTTAAAAATAAATGCTGAAAATGCAATCATTCAGCTCAAAAATACTCCCATTTAATTGCATTTCTTTTGCATCATGTGCTTAAATTTTTCAGGATACTCCAAGGAAACAGGATTAGATCCATTACAAAGAAAGCATTTTCTGGTTTGGATGCACTTGAACACCTGTAAGTAGTAAAAATTCACATTTTACCCAAAATTGGAAAAAATTAATTTTGATGCTAACTGAATTTAAAGTAGGACTAACGAGCTTTACTTACGACTTGGGATGAAATACACTCACCATGGTTGCTACTGTGATCGTCAGAAGATTTTTCAGTTTTGGAGTTAGGCTGAGTGTGAATTTTGGAATTAATGCAGAAATTTTTGAATGTTAAACATGCTACGAAACTCCTTATTTGCACCTCTTTTGCTTTTGAGCTTGAGCATTCTTTGTATATCAATAAAATAGCAAACTATTGCTTGGGTCTTAAATCCATTCAGTTTCATAAATTATTTTCATCTAATCTTATTTTTTTCTTTTTTCTTCTTAGAGATCTAAGTAACAATGCAATTATGTCAGTTCAAGGAAATGCATTTTCACAAATGAAGAAACTCAAAGAATTGTAAGTTTCTGTCAAAAGACATCATCTCTATTAAGTATATATATCCTCGAAGTGTATAAATAAAAGCCTTGTAAGACGTTGCCTGATGCAGTGATAAACCCCTGCTGTAATCTCTCTGAAGTAACATAAAAAGCTTATGTCAGTTTTTTGGATTTTTAATTTTTTATATGATGGGTGTATTTAAGTAAGAGTGTAGGATAAGAGGCATTCATTTTCTGCTACGTTTGTTGTCTCTGAAGTCCTTATTTTAAATTGGGTCATATCTAACAGGTTTTAGATAAGGGAGACTTTGATGTAATGTGCTCTAAAATCAGTGCTATCACTGAGCTAAAGCTTGCTGGACCAGTGAAATGCAGTACTGTAATTCTCTTGTAAAGACCTGGTTGTCAGTGCTTGTAATTGGGTCCTTCTCTCCTGTTGTAGCAGAGAGACAGATCTTGAGAGAAGTCATGAAGCGGTCACTGCGAAAAATGTATTTCAGTGAGGATGGGTTTTTGTCCTTTCATCCTTTTTTCCTGTAAATCAATGCAGAACGATGCTGGCTCACGGGTTGGGTGTGGAGGGTTATATCAAGAGGGGTGACATCACCTCTTTGGCAACGTGTCACTAATGGGGTTCATCAGGGCTCCATCCTCAGCCCTGTGCCCTTCATAAATGACTTGGACGCAGGATTGGAAGGGACACTGAGCAAGTTCACAGATGGTGCAAAACTGGGAGGGGCTGTTGACTCCCTGGAAGGCAGGGAGGGGGCTGTGCAATCAGCAACTGTATGAAGTTCAACAAGAGAAAGTGCTGGATTCTGCCCCTGGGCTCGGGCAGCCCTGGGTGTATGGACAGACTGGGGAATGAGATGGTGGAAAGCAGAGCTGTGGAAAGGGACCTGGTGGCCTGGTCAATGGCAGGTTGAATTTGAGTCAGCAGTGCCCTGGCAGCCAGGAGGGCCACCCACATCCTGGGGGGCATCAGGCACAGCATCACCACCTGGGCAAGGGAGGGGATTTGAGCTGAACACTGTTACCATCATTCTCTTGCAATATATGTGTTTAAGCTAAACCCTTCGTTTTGTTACAAAAGTGTGCACATACAACGGAAAAAAACAAAGAGTCTTTGATTTTAATTTATTTTTCTTAGGCACTTCAACACATCAAGTCTCTTGTGTGACTGCCAGTTAAAATGGCTACCACAGTGGATGTCAGAGAATAACTTCCAGAGCTTTGTAAATGCCAGTTGTGCCCATCCTCAGCTGCTAAAAGGGAGAAGTATTTTTGCTGTCAGCTTGGATGGGTTTGTCTGTGGTAAGTGTAGCCCCTATTTCTCATTCCATAAAACAAATTTTGCTGTGTGCTTGGGATTTTTTTTTATGGTTCCTCGATATGCTGTGATTTCTGTAATAAAATGGAGAGGATGTGATACTTACTAACATTTTCTTCTGTTCCCAAACTGTGATGTAGGTGCTCAAAGCTTGTGGCTTTGAACAAGACAGGGAGTGATGGTATTCTGATTTTCATTTCAAGTACAGCTTACTTATGTAGGACCTATCATAGTGTGCAAGTGAAAGCTTAGTAGTTTGTGAGGGTAAATGTTTGTGCCTCTAGATTTAAAAGATATTGTTTAGATAATTATTGTTTTTAAATGAGACATATTTTGGCAAAATTAAGATGTAGTTTTTGGGTTTGGTTATTTGTAAATTTTTTTCACTCTCCATTAGTCTTGAGGTTATTCCAGGGCTGATAAAATTTGAAGATAAAAAAGCCATACTGGCCTCAGCTCTGATATTTTTTATGTGTGCTAGTTGTCTGCTTTAAAAATTATTTGGAGTATGTAAATTACTGCCTTTATATAAACTGTGTTTAAAAAATACCTGGTTACCTCAGTTACGGTACTGGTATTTTTTATTTCAGTTTGTCAGATAGTAAATGCTAGTAAAATATTTTTATTTTAGGACCTGAGAATTTGAGATGATAGCATTTGTCTGAAAAATTTCATTTTTAAGACAGATGCTATCAGTGGGTGTTTAGTAGCATTCATGAACACCTATGTTACGTTCTCTAAAGCAAAGTGAAGCTAAACATTCAGAGTAAGGACATGTGTTAGATTACTCTGATATGTAAAGTGGAAACTTTGAAGATATCAGGAAATATAAAAGCTAACTGCATTTCTTGTACTTTTTTTGAATACATTTTATTTTTCTTACTAAAGAAAATTGAAACTTTATATTCTTTGGAGACAAAAAGGTGTCTTCTCAGTAACTTCCTCTCATAGCAAATATAGCTGGTTAATTTTTAGTGTTTCAACTCAAACCCTTTTTCAGTGGGAAAGCAGGTTCAGAAATATAAAATAATGCACCAAAATGTTGTTTTTTCCCTTCCTGTTACTGGTCAAATATTTAATAAATTAAGTAATCAGCAGATTCAAGCTACTGCTGAGAAGGAGAGGTTGACATAATGCAGAGAAATGCAGATTACTCAGTAGCTAGAGGAGTATATATGAAGTAGATGTCCTAATTTGTGCAAAATGCATTCTGTCAAAAAATTCAACTGGGGGTTTAAATATATATCTTCATTTGTTAAATTGGGGAATTTTGATCTTTCATTTGGCTGCTGAATGATATTTTTAGGTAGTTAATTTTAAACCATTTAAGATGTGTTAGCAAAAAAAATGTACTGAGTCAATTGTGCTTGGTACTTAACGCAATTGCCATGCAGAAATAACTAAATCTCTGAGTACAATCATTGTTTCAGTTACAGCTTTAAAGTGTGTTATCACTAGATGTTCAGGTGTGCACACCTTGCCTTACAAGTTTACAGTGGCTGCTCTTGCTTTTATAGACTTTCTAAGTGGAGTGTCTTGACTCCTGTCTGAAATTAAAAGGTGTGTATATACGTGGATGTCTTTGTGATATATTCATTCAAATATGCTCTTGTATAACTCTGTTCTGAAAAACATAATGCTAGTCTTATCCTAGTATGTTCTGTATTCTGTACTGTATGCTTATTTGAGTGACCTTTTTATCACCTCTTCCTGTGAGATAATTAAGATTGAACTATGTTCTCCCATCCTTTCAGAAGGCTAATTTAAGTACTTAGAGTGTTTTATTTAGTTAGTCCTGTGCAAAGTCAGTGAATGTATTAACTCAATTTGCAAATAGTAAGACATAGGTATGAAGCATGAAAAGCAAATGCCCTGGGAGGTTCTTAAAGCTCCTGCTTAGAGCCTCAGATCCATATCCCCCTATCACTGGAGCGCAGTTTCATAACCTCTGCAGGAGTTTTGCGGACAGTTCAAGGTTAGGCTGTCTGCACATCTCTTTTTTTTTGTAACAGAGTGGAGATTCTTCTAGAACATAACACTTTGACCCCATAGCGGTTCCCAGTCACTTGAGATGTAGTAAGACAAAGGGGCTAGGAAAAACAGCAGGGTCCGCAGGGAGGAATTTTTGGGCCACAGGTCTTTCCCTGCAGTTCCTGTGAAGTTTGTCCAGAGACTGGACACATCTTGAAAGCTGGGAATATACTAAGGCTTTTGCTTTTGGGAGACCAAGCATTTACTTTCCCACTCCTTCTGCTCATGCAGTGTACACACAGTTGAATAAATAATTCAGAAGGCAGCTAATTCTGTAAACTCACAACATGCGACTTTGAAGGTAACTTGGCTATAGTTAAGGGACCTCCAGGAATACTTGAAATTCTTGTGTTTGGCCCTGCTTAAGGGACCTCCATCCCCTTTGGCCTGATTAGACGGAGATCACTGGAACACTGACTTTGTACATGATTTTTTTGTGGGTTTGGGTAAAACCCTCAACTGTAACTTGCAGTTTCTGATAGCTGAAGAGCTATGCCTTCAATAAAGAAAAACTCACAGCAGCCTGAGGTGTTGTAAAGATCAGAGGTAGGCTTCATGATTGATGTTCAGAATAGTTCTTATGGATGTCAGGGGGTAGTTCTTCCATCTTTAGTGCTGCTATTGAAGAAACCATGCACACAGTCTGCTTTTAAATGTGCTTTTTCTTCAATAAGAGATGGCTTGGCACAATAAACTCATAAATACCGCATCTTTAAATGCCCTAAGGCTAACAACATTTAAAACAAAAGCATTGTGGATCCATTTAATAAATACTTACCTGACTCTTCTCTCAAACCTAAAACAAGGCTTACTAACTCTCTGGAAAGAGTCCTCAGGCATCACATACACATTTTTTTCCTTTTCCTCTGTGCAGATGATTTTCCTAAACCACAGATCACTGTCCAGCCAGAAACGCAGTCAGCAATTAAAGGCTCCAATTTGAGTTTTGTGTGTTCAGCAGCCAGCAGCAGCGATTCCCCAATGACTTTTGCATGGAAGAAAGACAACGAATTATTGCAAGATGCTGAAATGGAGAATTACGCACACCTCCGGGCCCAGGGTGGAGAAGTGATGGAGTATACCACCATCCTTCGACTGCGCAATGTTGAATTCAGTAATGAAGGGAAATACCAGTGTGTTATTTCAAATCATTTTGGTTCATCCTACTCTGTCAAAGCCAAACTTACAGTAAACAGTAAGTATGTTATGTTTTGCTTGTGGACTTAGAATGATTTTAATCAAGATAGGTAATCACAGATTTTTCCATTCTCATCATCTGCATCTTCTAGAAGGTCCATAATAAGAGATTATTTCTTAAAAATTTATCCATTTCCAAGGTCACCATTCAGTTTTACCAGTGGTCCCAATGTGCTGAAGCATAGTATAAGAAAAAACAAATAACTTACCCAATTCATAGTAAATATGGGAAAATCAATGTTACCAGATGGAAAAATGTTAACCTTTTCTCACAGGAGGTAAGCATATGCTGTGCTTCAGATGCTATGGAAAGGTCATTTAGGAGGCTGTTAGTAAAAATGAGATTTTGATGTAGGTGGTCTCACATTCTTCACAGTTCTCTCCCTTTCTGCTGCCTACTGATCAGTTTAGGTTATATGTTTCTCTAGTGTTTTTAGGCTCATGAAGGGTGTTGAAGAAAATGCTGTACAAAAAAGGAAAAGTATGTTTCATGTACTGATTTTGGTATCACCAACTTTTCTTTAGTGCTGCCTTCATTTACAAAAATCCCCATGGACTTAACCATTCGAGCTGGGGCAATGGCACGTTTGGAATGTGCTGCAGTTGGACATCCTGTCCCACAGATTGCTTGGCAGAAAGATGGTGGAACAGACTTTCCTGCAGCACGCAAGAGGCGTATGCATGTCATGCCTGAAGATGATGTATTCTTTATTGTTGATGTAAAGATCGAGGACACAGGTGTTTACAGCTGTACTGCACAAAACACTGCTGGAAGCATTTCGGCTAATGCAACATTAACAGTACTAGGTAAGATACTGGCAAACCTTAACAGCACAATCAATATAATGATTCAAAATAATAAAAGTTGGTTAGGTTTCTCATCTGATATACATGGGTTGGAGGGAAGAAGGGGCTTCTGTTTTCATTTAGAGACAGTAGATTTGTTTAACTTTTGATTTCTTGACATTTTATTAACCATTTTTATTGTAGTTCTCTGCAATCTTAACCATGTATGATTTGTCATTTTTACCTTGTAAGGTAATCAAGCATGTAAATCAGATGAATTAACAAGTAAATTGTAGACTTTAAGTACAAATCCTTGAATTTCTTGTTAGAGTGAAAATAAGCTTTATTAGGCCTTACTGATGCATTTAATTTAGTTTTTCCTCTTGAGCTGTGAAGGAAAGGGACACTTCTTAGTCTTGCAAGATCATTTAGAATATAAGGCTTGTGCTTTCTCTTCAGAAACACCATCATTTTTGCGGCCTTTGCTGGATCGAACTGTAACAAAAGGTGAAACTGCAGTCTTGCAGTGCATTGCTGGTGGTAGTCCTCCACCCCGACTGAACTGGACTAAGGATGACAGCCCTCTCGTGGTAACAGAAAGACATTTCTTTGCTGCAGGCAATCAGTTACTAATTATTGTGGATACAGATGTAGAAGATGCTGGGAAATACACATGTGAAATGTCTAATACACTTGGAACAGAACGAGGCAACATCCGTCTTAATGTAATTCCTACTCCCACCTGTGACTCTCCTCAAAATATTGCCCCATCACTTGATGATGATGGATGGGCCACAGTTGGCATTGTGATCATAGCTGTGGTTTGTTGTGTGGTGGGCACTTCCTTGGTGTGGGTGGTCATCATCTACCACACCAGAAGGAGAAATGAAGATTGCAGCATCACAAATACAGGTGTGTAAACTGAAGGCTTACCTTGGAAAGGGAAAAAATACTTGTGGTTGCTTTGCAGTGACTTTATTGTAGGAACATTTGTGTGCTTTGACTCAGAGGCAGAAAGGTGAATTACTTGTTACTTTCAGTGCTTTGCTGACAAGTTTAAAAATGTTTCTACAAACTGAAATATGCTGATGGCTTTTGTATATGTTTTGCTTCCCCGTAGATGAAACAAATTTGCCTGCTGACATTCCAAGTTACCTGTCATCGCAGGGGACACTGGCTGAAAGGCAGGATGGATATGGCTCATCTGAAAATGGCAGTCATCATCAGTTCCTCTCGTCTTCTGTAGGAGGGTATTTCCTGCAGCAGAGGGACAGTAATGGTAGGCAGAAAATGCTAAGCAGATTCTTCATGTAGCTTGAGGAGCAGCATTTTGGCTATTGTCTTTCTAACTGATAGAAATAACACTAAACAAACATGTTTACAGAAATTTAATAGAGGATGTTAAATTTATTGCTTGGTATTTTTTCAACACGATAATAACTATAAAATTTGGTTCTGTTCATCCAAGTGACATAATGGTGTTTATTAAATCAGGAAGTTTTTCTCTAGTCTCAAGGGCAAATTTAAAGCGATGAAGACATGTGAAAAACAAGAGTGTCCAAAAGAAATTACCACAGCATGTCTTCCTCTCTTGCAGCTTGAAAAGTGTGCTTTCAGTGGAATATAGGCATGTGTGGTAATACCAGTGGAACTTAAGGAAAACTGTTTAAACTTGCCAGTTAAAAAAAATCATTATGGCTAGAGTCAATAAAGAATTAAAGGTGACTGCAAGTTAAAAGCTGCAGTACTTGACACTTACACGTTATCCCCTAAGAATCCCATACATACCTGCACTAGGGAGGAAAAGGCACCTTTCTGGGAAAGGGCTTGGGGTTGAGATACAATTAGGAGCTGGGACAGGTGGGACTGGATTGATGGTGAGATGGTTTTGCAGTTGTAGAATAGTAAGAGGAACAGCTTCTTTGTGGATCAAGAACCAGAGACTGTCCAAAGCTTTCAGGAACCATTAAACTGAAAATCTTTATAGCTGTTGAGGCTGCCAGTGACTCCCTCAGATTCTTCCAACCAGGATTTCAACATTGACACTGCTTTGAAAGGTGACTGTCAGACAGATCATAAATTTGTCTTCTGCTTTGGAAGAAGCAAGTCCCTGGTTCTGATCCCTGTGATTGGTTTGGTTTTGTTTTGTTATTCGGATCATACAGTGAAATGACACATTCTCTGTCAAGCTAATTAACTGAACAGTTGCTGGAATTAGAATTCTCATCCAAAGGTTAGGTTAAACCTAAGCAAACTCTAAACTACACTACGAAATGTAGTTGAACATGTGGAGTTTTTAAAACTTACTCAAGAAACTCTAAGCTGAAGATTCAGAAAAGACAGTGTGCTGACACATCAATTTTATTTTTAAGGCATTTGCCATCTAGATAACAGCAGTGAAACGGACTTGGAGGGTGTTGCAGATCCACTCCTATGCCACTATCTGGGGACTTCAGGGACTTTGTATTTAAAAGGCAGTGCTTACAGTTCTGACACATTTGAAGCATACAGTACAAGTAAGTTGGTGGGGGGAAGTTTTAGTCCTAACTCAGTCTTTGTTATGATGAATCTATATAAAATAAATTTTTCATTTCCTTTAGGTTGCAGCCCTGACCAAAGAACAGCAGGCTTGGGCCCTTATGAGTCTGGATATTTAAAGAAAAAGGAATGCTATCAATGCTCACCTCCACAGGAAGATCCCTTTGACCAGTGTGTTGGCATTATTGGGACACAGGCTACAGGTAGCAGATTGATGAACTCTATTTATACTCAAAATGAAGAAACTGGACTGAAAAGCAAAAGTCCCAACTGGGACACATTTGATATAAACAGAAGTTTGGAACCCTCATGTATTACAAGTAACAGCACTTTCATGGGTATGTTCTAGCTATTGTTTTTTATTCAAGCTGCTGTTGTCTTTGGTGTCTTATTTCCTACCTCCAACACTAAGCAAAACTGATTTCTCAGCTTTTTCTTTCCCAAATGTTTGAAGCTGAGGAACAGAAAAGTGACTGTAGTAAAACTGTGTTATGAGGATATTTAGATTTCCAGATCTTAATAGCTCACACTTAAGTAAAAATCTCATTAGCGATGGGATTCTTATCCTCTGTCTTAATATAGCTGGCAGATTTCTGTAAGTGTTAGCATATGTAACTTAAATATACCTTAACAATCTTCAGACATACCAGAAGTTTTGCCTGACAGGCAAATGGTGTGTCAGGAGGGCTCAGGGCAGGCAGGGAGACTTGAACTTGTATGTGTATATATTGTATAACACAATCAACCAGAACTATTTACCCTTCAAAATAAGACACTATGTGAAAATGCCCTTGCTGCCCCTTCTTTGTCATGATGTGCATGACAAAAGGATTCCCAAAGTTTAGTTTAGGGTTTACAGTTTTAAACCAGGTTGCAGGGAGAGGTGGGGGAAGGAGAAAAGCATTGCTTTGTCCTTGAAGCTCATTAAATTTTGGATGTTAGTTTGGTTGCTTGGTCTAAAATGCATATAAAACCACATACTGCTTTCATCCTTGTGATATCTTAGCGCCAAGCACAGCCCTGGTACCATGGATTGTCTCCCAGCTGGTGTGTCAGCACTGGCTGATGGAGATCTGGGTCTGCTGGCTCTGAAGGGGACCTGGGGGAATATGCATCACTGGGCTCTTTGTTCTCAGGGGGTGGGGAGGGAGGCACAGGCTCTGAAGTTTTCCCCCTTCAAAAGCCAGATGTTTGAACTGTAAAATGTTGCAGATGCCAGGACATCTGGCAGAGACCCTGGGACTGCACACGGCCAGCCTCCTGGCTGCCTGCCACTGTTACTGTGGTGGGACTGTGCAGATAGGGCTTTAGCATGTCTCCTGCAGAAAGCAGTCCAACTGTATGTTCATATATCCAGGAATTAATGTCACCTCAAGGGCACATAGTCCTCCTTCTGCCCTAAAAACCTATGCAGTTACTTCTTTCATCAGTTCTTTGAGCATACTACCCCACTTACGTTGCATTGACATTGCCTTGGATAATCCATTCATAATCTTTAACACTCTTCTGTCAAAGAGCCTGTGGCTAGATCTTGGAGGTGGTGGCTGTGGAAGAAGTTGTAATAGATTTCTTGTCTTTAGTTGTGAATTCGCTTCTTCAACACGGTCATCAAATTCAAGCCCCCTTTTGCCCGTATAATCACAGTGAAGAAGATAGCTGGCATCAGCATGGTTTATTAGCACGGTAGAGCCAGAAAGTTTGTAGCTTGGATTTTTGTTTTTAAGACAGTTAATTTGTAGCTTTGGTGCTGTGAGGAACATCCTTTCATACTGCGTTAGGTCAAAACTGCTGTACAAATCGTTGATGGAAATAGGGATTTTGTCCCAATTCCTTTTTTACTAACTTCTCAGATCGCATGTTTTACTTGAAACCCTTGCTTCTAACAATTAAACAAAAGCAGAATTGTTGCATTTTGGGTTCAAAATTTATTAAAAACATAGTGTTAAATTATTAATAAAAACTTCAAAGTCAGCCTGTGGCACATTGTCCTCTGTAAGTAAGTCCTTACAGACAGTATGACTTAGGACGGCTCTATCTTCGTTCAGTGAAAAGCCCTTCTTGTAGAGGTGTTGATACTAACAGCTTCCCAGTGGTGAAGGATGACACACACTGTTTGTTTCCTGACTAGTAAATCCAGATAATAATTAATAACTGAAATTTAACTGAAATGTGTCAGTCTCTTTGGGTTGCTGCTGTTTTCTTTACCCACAACTATCTGGATGATCAGTGGTGAATGGAGCATGTGGCTATCTGCATCTTTATTGTTAATGGGAGATGCTAGCCAGAAAAAGATTGCGTCAGCATTCAGATTGCGCTGTGGGACAGTGTTGTATAACCTGATAGAGGTTGTGGGGTTACGTTTTTTTTTTTAATTCCTATTTTATTTTTTCTGAACTGCATGGCAGATTGCACGTGCCATTCATTTATTGAAGAACAAAACAAGGAGTGACTTTTGCAGTATAAAGTGTCTTGTGATGTGTTTGCACTTTGGTCTGTGTTCCCATCTTTCCCGTCATCACCCTCCCCAGAGAAAAATGGGTATGGAAGTAGTCACGAAAACAAAAGAAATGAAGTTGTGGGTGGCTATACAACTACTTGGAAATGGTTTTAATGTCTCTGGTGGCAGAATCTTGCCTTACGCTTTGGTTTATGTGGATGTTTTGTTTTACATGGTAATACAACATTTAAGTGAAATCTCACTTTGGTAAACTTTTTCTTCTGTCAATTCTTAGGTTGCATTTCAATGTCAGTTTTGTACACTAGGGTGACACAAAGCTTTTAGCATCACTATTTCTGTGCTCACTCTTTTACTGTCTTTCAGGAACATTTGGAAAGCCTTTATGGAGGCCTCAGCTGGACTCTCTTTCAAGCTGTAGACAGCCAGCAAATTGGCAACCAACAACGTCCCATAATAATCATCGTGTCTCACTGGGCTTTGATGCAGAGGCAGTTGAAGAGGGAAAGGAAAAGACAGTTTCTAGAGGAGAAAATAGCTTTTATACTTGCAAACAGTCCTTTGAAAACTTCAGGACTTCTACTTTCCAATCTTGTGATTTGGATACGTAGCTCCTTTTGGACTTGCTGATATCTGGAACCGAAGAAATAATTTGACATACTACTACCTCAGTATGGAACTTTATTTAAAAAGGGAATAAGGAGAAGAAGGGAAGAAAGAAACCACATGATGCTCTGAAATCCGAAGAAGAAAAAATATTTCTTTTCCAGTAAAGCATAATTTCTAAGATGCTCTACATTTGTTATACAGGGAAAAAAAGTCGGTATAAAAATACTATATTTGTAATTATTTTATAGCCTTTTTTTATGCAAAGAATATGTTTTGTAAATTAATGGTGTAAATAATACAGCATATGTATTTCTATGTCAGATTTCATTTTCTTGAAATGAGTAGTAAGCATTCTAATTTTGTACTGTTACTTGTACCTTTTTACAAATGGGAACTCCATGCTGTTAGCAGGTATCATGCATCTTATTTGCACATTACTTTAATAAAATATGCTGCCATGTGGTCTTTGACCAACATTAGTGTATGAAGAGTGAAAAGTCTGAATTTCGTTTGTAGACAGTGTTGCAAATACAGGTGCTTTCTGATGCATATTTGCACCTCTCTTTGATTTAAACTTGTACCTTTAGATTTACTGTGTAAAATATGTTCATCTTCAAAGAGTGGGTGTGGTCCTGCCATGGCTACTGGTAAAGTGGGTTGCAGCTGTTTGAACCAAAGCAAGGCTGTAAATCCTCCAGTTTGTGAATTCCACTGTCAGATGCGCATGCACACACTCAGTTTTCATGCCCGTGAGGCTGTAGTACCAGCAGTTTGCCTTTTCCTTTGTTAATATGCCTGCATCTGGTGGAGGGATATACACAGTAGATGCACAAATTCATATCAAGCTATTTAGTAAAAGAAGAAAAAAGGCACTGGATATCTGCCTGGTAACCTAGCTCTTCTCTGAGCGGCTTAATGTTAAGTGTTTGCCAAATACGCAGTGCGTGCCTGAGTCTTTGCTTTCCCACACCCTTTCTCCCTCTTTTTTTGCTTCTGCAACCACTCCCTGCTCAACATGAGGTAATCCAAGAACAAGATAATGTTTTCTTTGGTTTAATTCATGCTTCTGTTCCTTACTTGGCTGCCCTTCTTTGGTTATGGGTGAGATCTGTGCTTTATTTAATTACTCAGTCAAGTTGAGCAATTGTAGACTCTGCTGTAGTTATGACCCAGTATCTTTAACTATACAAAGTCAGGGAAAGAGGACTGCTTACTATAAAACAGTAGTTAAAACTGAATGAAAACAGTCTTCATTTTGTGTTTCCATGTACAGATGTCTACTGTTTTAAAAAGCTGTGAATCCTGTTGTCATCGCTGCACTAAAACAGTGAGACTTCAAAATGGTTAATTCTGCAGAACATTGGCTTTTTAAATCTGCCTGCTTTGAAGGTGCAAACTTACATGGTTGCCAAATAGCTTTTTTTAAACTAAATTAAAAGCAGCTGTTAGAATAGGCCATCACAGGCATCAGGGCTAAAGCGAGAGCAAAGATTTTGTTGCCTGGTGTAGCTGAACTAAGGGCTTTTAGTTGTCTGTAGCCAGAAACCTGGTACCCAGATTGCAATGCAATTTCCCTTTAATTTAGGCACTAGTATTAGAGACAGGAAGTTAATCCATCCTTAGTCACTGGTGGTCTAAGTGTACAGAATGGGTTTTGCGTGCTTTAGTTGATCATATTGCCAGATTTTTTGTCTTATTGTTAATTTGTCTTCATTGCTGCCAGATGTGCTGGTGTGGTGACAGACATTGGTACGAGTATTTGATTATAATTAAGTGCATTTGAAAGAGATTAATTTTTCATCAGTTAAGCACAAACCTGTAGGTCAATAAGGCAAGAAATCTAAAATTTGATTCACTCAATATCTCTCTCCTTTCTCCCCCAAGCCCCCCTCTCCAGTGACCCTCTTTTTTAGGGGGAGGAGAGCAGGGGCCTATGATAGTTCTGTTTAAAATCAGGCATTGCTTTTTTGACATATTAAAAAATACCAAAGTTAAAAACAGTAACTCCAGATTTAGTATTTATCCTTAAGAACTCCATGTTAAAGGTCCATCATGAAAAACAAGCTTTAAATTCTGTACTGGGTGAAGGTTAAGAACAGTGGTAATGTCATTCCTTTTTCATCTCCCTTGCAAAGATACTAATCTTCCAAAGGTTTGGATGTTGTACCTAAATAAATGTTCAGGGTCAGTGGCTGAATTTTAAATGCTTTTCATCAAGTTGCATTTAGCAATCTAGACACAGGAATGACTTAAAATTTAATTTGATGCCTTAAATGCCCAGAAATGGAAATGAAAGCTCTAAGGTCCTCTTTTCTGCTAGCTTGAGTTTTTGTGTTTTATAAGTAGATTGTGCTTTAATACAGTGGTAATCTGTAAAAGCACAGGATAGTTTCAATATTTTACTAGTTCTTTTTAAACCAATGATTTAACCAAACACCTGTTTTAAAGGCTTGGAAGTTTGATTGCCTTCTTTTTTTTCCCCCTCCTCTCCAAGGTGTTAGTGAACTGGTAGCTGGATATTTACCCAGCTGAAAGCTAAATTGTAAGTTGATGTGATGAGGAAATAAATTGCAGCCAACCCTGAGTAAAGCTTATGCTGCATCTCAAGAGTTAGAATGAGAAATAAGTGTTGTGTTGCTGAATGACAAAACATTTTGCAGTTTTATGAACAGCAGGAGTTGGAATCTTGCCATGGGTTCACTTAAAACTTGTAGTATGTTCTTTAAGGGCAGTATCCACTTAATGCTTTACACAACAAAATGTTTTGCCTGTTGAGCTCACACAAACAATTGCTGAGGTGTAGTTTGTGCAAGCCCTAAATAGTTTTAGATAAGTGGAGTTACTCATTTACCACAATCTCTGTGGAGCAAGCATTTCCGAAATGAGTAACCTGAATGGTGTGTATGAGATGACAGTAGGGATACCTGCATCCTGAAGGGTGTTACAATTTCAAACACAACCTTATGGAGTACTACTGTATTTCAGGAGCAAATGCTTTAATTTAGAGTTCTTATTTGTAAGGGGATTTTGAAAAATGGCAGTGAATTAGGTGCAAAGCTTTTTCCAACCGAGGGCTCATTAGCATCACCAGACATTTCTTATTTCAGTCTTGGGGATCTCTTGAACACTTAAGCCTTAGTCATTGAGCTTCAAAGAAGCTTGAAACTAAGACTTAGCTTTGCACTGCAAACATTTGTGTTCTGCCAGCCTTACAAACCAGGACCGTAATTGGGGATTGCGTTCCTTGAATATAAACATAAGGAGAAATTCTGATAGCTACTTGCAAGATTTCTTGTTGCAGATACGATGCATCTCAGAGAGTTATACTTTCTCAGTGAAGTTGGTTTTTTGCTCACTTTGTATATTGCTTTGTCATAGAGAATGTGTCTTCACTAGTTGGATGTTAGTTTACAATTCTTGTGAAATTACTTCATTAAGAAAATGAGAGAGGGGAACCTCAGCCTGTTTAGTGAAGGGGGAAAAAAATCATGTAACAAGATGCAGTTTGTGTTCATACCGTCTTACTCTGATTAAGAACTTTACAGAGACCTTTCTTTTTTATATTTTAGGGAAGTGTTGCAGGAGGGAATGAAAGCAACGTCTTGGCTCACTAGTATGTGGCAAGAGGTGTTTCCCCTGGTTGTTGTGTTTAAGTATTAAGGGGTCCAGTTGTTTCCCTGAAATAAATATGTGCACACCCAGCCTCTTACCAAAATGCACAGGGGCCTCTCCTCTTTCCCATGCTGGTCTTTTTCTCATAGCTCGGACTTCTCCCACATCCTCAGGGGACCCTCTCTGGTAACCTAAGCTCCTCAGTTTCCAGTTTCTCTGCTTGCCCTGTCACTGTGGTGACAGGCTGGGACAAATGGACTCAGTTTACAGAGCACAGTGCAATGGCAGACAGTAAGTCAGCAGCAGTTGTGTGCTGGAAGAGAGGAGGGGAAGTGTTGGAGAGGGACAGGCTAGCCACAGCTTTAGGAAGAACTTTGTATGATTGTGCAGAAAATGCATAATTCAGGACACAGGGATAAAATATTTATAGCACAATGTTATAAGCATAATAAAGATCATTTTTGTACTTTACAAGCTTTACAATGCTCTTTATATATTTAATTCCACTTAACCTCTATGCTTTCAAGTGCCAAAAGCAGCAATGCACCGAAGAACACATTGGAGAGTTACCTCTTACTGCATCTAAAATCTCCTTTTCTGGTAGATGAGAAACAAGATCAGTTTGTTTTTCTGTGTCTGAGTTCAAGACAGAATGTTGCTGGTGTAGTGCATAGTTTCCCAGAGTCACGTGGTCTGTGGGGTCCACTGTGTCAGAATGTGTGTGATCAATGTGACTCAAGAATGCCATGGGACAGCAGGACCTGAGGGTGAAGTTGGTAGCAATTCTAAATTCACTGCTTGTAAACCAAATTTAGGCTTTGTGACTTCAGAATTTTTTTCCCACACAACTGAGCATAGAACCATAAATTACTCTAGATTAGGGACTAGTGAATAGCATTTCTGCATGATCCTTGGACCTCGGCCATCAACAAGGGCATTGGTCTTATTCCTAATCCATTTGTCTCTTGACCGTGGGCTGTTGATGAGCAATTGCAGTGCAGGAGTCTGCAGTCTGAGTACCTGTATGTACTCCGCTCTGAAATTAGTGGTGGCCAGTTTTAAGGCTTGTGAATTTCAAATATGGCATTGGAAATGAAGATCTAATTTGACAGGTAGTAAGATCCCCTGGATATAGAACAAGCTTTGGGATTTTGTAGGCATCTACTTTGAAAGGCTGGTATGCAACATTGTCCAAAGACGCTCATTTGCCATAGCAATATGCGACCTACTTATTTTCAGCACCTCCTTTGTAGATGTGCATAGAGAAGCTATGACTTATAATTCGGGTCTGCTGCTGGATTATCAAAATTGAGGTATTGAATACAGAGACGTGTGAAATAACTTTTTTGGGCAGTGAGGCTTAGGATTCTTTTATGGTAAAATGATGCAAAGCCACATCAGCTCTTGCAAAGTTAAAGATGCAACCTTTGGTAGTATTCCTGGTGTTCAGCCTACTTATTTTAGAAATCACTGAAAAAATGCTGTCATGGAGGAATAGACATTGATGTCCTTGGGTTGCTTGCAAAATGTCGCAGTGTCCCTCACGCCTAGCAGGCACTGACCACAGGCTAGCTCAGTTCTGCACTGTGGCAACGTGGATCAGTCGGGGTTACAGGCTGGGCGAGTAACCTCCTCCTGGTGGGTTTTTGGTTCCCCACACTGGCAGATGGACCTGATGGCGTCATGACTGCGGCGACGGAAAAAGGGTCGACTCTCTTTGAGCAGGGTAAAAGGTAGTTTATTAAGGGGAGTCCGGCAAGGAGCTCCGCCTCAGACCCTTGCCGCCCAGAGAGAGCACAGATCAAAGCCTTGCGGCCACTTATAAACGGGGGAGGATCCAAGGGTGGTGACAACGGGTCAGCCAATAAGGGAAAACGGGGGTGTAACAGGGGGTGTCAACTTCTGAACAAGGAACGAATCACAAGAGGGGAGGAGGGGATTCCCCGGTCACCAGCCTATCACTTGACGCCTCTCCTGGATCTTTCCAGAATCCAGGGAAGGGTCCTGAATGACAGGGCGACCAAGAGGAGAGAGGGGGGATTGACAGGGACAGGTGCAGGGGAGGATGATTGACACAAAACATCCCGTTATTTAACTAACTCCTAGAGGGGAAACCATTACAGAACGCAGGGGAGTACAGTAGAATGAACCATTACAAAAATAACTTCTTATAAATCTTACAAAAATAACTTAATAAAACAACTCCTGCACCACCACACAAAATGTTTGCAAAATGATTGCATTTTGTTTTGCAGTGACATGGAGAATTCAGGGGTCCATTAAGAATCTCTGTTCATCAGCAAATGGTGGACTGCTTTCATCCTGATTTCCATAGATGTGCCAGCACTTGACAGACATATCTAGTTCTGTCCTATGCTGGCATGCTTCATGTTAGGGGAGTAGTCAGGGCTACTGTAAGGCAGAGCTACAGAGATACCCTAGAGGGAATTCAGGGGAGGAGGGCTGTAGTTCCCCTCCATGGACAGGCTTTGAATTGTTCCAAGGGAGTAACTTGTGCAGGTTTTAACATTTACTCCTCATAATTCTGTAAGCTTATCAAGGAGTTAAAGCTGCCACATTATTAGCCCTTGAATGGAGATGGTGTGCATCTTCTTGAATGGGGAAGCTGGCAGGACAAAATATGTTGATGTTTTTGGAACTGCTTTTCAAAGTCACTGTGATTCTAGACTCTTGGAAATAAGCAGAAAGACTTGGTCCTTCATTTGGCATGTGGAGGTCCCTGATGATGTGCCTTACTGCATGCAAAAGAATTTTGCAGTCTGTGACTAACCAGAGAGCTCACACAAAAAATTTTATTCACTGGTACCACATAATAATTTTTAACACGTCTCCAAATGAGTCTTTTGTTCTATGTTTTTTAATGGCTGTGGCTGACTAGCACAGCAGTGAAGAAGCCACTGTTTGAGTAAGTGGTAGAAGATGTATATAATTAAGCCAACTCGTAACTTAAAGTAGCCACTCTTCTGGCCTAAAATAAACTGTATTTGTACTGCTACCTGCTGCGGGTCTGTACACCAGCAGCATTAAGAAAGCATCAGTGCTACAGCAGCTAGCTGCCCGTGGCCTGGCCTCTGCCACAGAGTGATTGGATTCTTTATTAGTGTAAAGTTCTTTCTCTATTAACCTTCCCTCAGGAAAGGGGAAACACGGCCTCCATTGTAATTAGCTTACACAGCCTTCCCTGTATGCTAAAGAATGGAAAGTGTCAAGGGTGCTTGCAGCAGCCTTGCAGGTATTTGCTGTTAGCAGGGAAAAGTTAATCTGCTCTCAAATTTTGGCAAGGGCACAAAAACCCACGTGTAAAAATGTTCTTAGAAAGAATTAAATTTCACATAAATGTGACCACACAGCAGGTAAAGTAGTAAAATGGTGGTGATGATGGAAAATATGACTAATCAGAAAGCTGCATCAACTTAATGAATAAAATTATCCTTTAACATAAACTGAGGTTCTTAAGTGCCTTATTTTAAAAATGTGTTTGTTTATTGTTCTGTAGCTTATATCAACTGTGTTATTTCAGCTACCAGCACACTCTAGCAGTTTTGTCTGAAACACCATTTCCATTCAAAGTATGGGGTTCTTTTGGAGGAAAAAAAAAAAAAAAAAAAAAAAAAAGAGAGAGAGAAGATGAAATCAAAAAGCAACTCTGTGACACTGAGTCACTGAACTACTGAACTATTACTAAGTGGCTTAAATCAGAACATGAAAAAATGTGAACAAATAGAAATGTTTTGATTTTCACTTTGAAATTATTTGTCTCATTTTTTTTTTTTTTTTTAATTCTCCCTTTTCTATTCAGAACTGGAATATAAAGTGCACGGCCCCTTGGGTTATCACGGCAACACAGACCAGGCACACAGCAGAGGTTGCAGAGCTATTGCTTGTTCTTTCCCTGCTGCAATTCCCTCTTCCCAAATCCATTTGATCTGAGTTTGGCAGATGCTTGTGAATTGACTCTCCTTCCTACCAGAGCATATTTCTCTCCTTGATTTCTTGTACGTACTGACTCAACAAGTTTCTATAATCATAAAGAGTAAGGCTTTTTTTTTTTTTTCTGTGTGATTAGAAATGTTCTGCTCCTTCTGCATTTAGAGAGGTGTAAGAGGCTGGTCCCATGGTGGAGTCTGAGCAAGCCCCGAGTGGCCCCTCAGTGTTGCTGCGTATGCTGTTGGCAGGGGAGCCACAGTGTCAGCCTCGCTCTCCACGGCTCCTACCATGGGGATGCCTTGAGCCAGCAGATCTCAAACAGCACCTCAGATTCAGGAGCTGTGTGAGCAATGCCCGAATCATCTCTTCTGTTAAACTGCAGGGCAAATAAAAGGCTGCATCAGATAGTTATCTCTCAGACAAGGCAGCTGAGGGAACATCTTTGTGTCTGTCATGTCTGGTCATTCATCAGGTGCAGAGGCTGAGGAGAGGGATCTGGGAAAGGCATTCCTACCTCTTTCCTCCACCCAAAGCTTTCACAGTTGTTCAGTAGTGTTGGACCTCTTTTCTCTTCACAAAACATTCTTAAATGGAAAAGTAGAAATTTGCTCTTATAGCTCATAGCAATTACAAAGTAACTATTTTAAAAGTTTGGTGGGATTTTTCCTTTTTTTTTTTTTTTTTTTTTTTTTAAATGAGGTCTTTCAAAAAGGATTTTTATGTTTATGTGGGCTTTCTGCTCAAGCTTCATATATTTGTCTGGAAAGGAAAAAAAAAAAAAAAAAGGGTCTGTTTTTTAGGGCCAGGTGTTTTATATGTCTAAGTTAACACATGCCTGAAAAGGTTGTGGTTATTTCCCTGTCTGAAAAGTAGTACATTTATTTGTTATTTTTTCCCTTCATTTTTGTAACATTGAGCATATAACCTTTAAAACGTGCTATTTCTGTGTTTTCTGTTTGTGAATCCCCTGCGATCAATAGTTTCTTTGGAATGCTAGAATCAAAAATGGACATTAGTTTCCTCCTCTCCTCAAATATTCTTACAGATGTTGCTGTAAATCAGTTGCAGGGCTGACATAGCATTTGGCTGCCTGACAAATGTGCTGTAATAACGCAGCTCAGTAAAAAGTGGAATTTCTGAGGTACTGCTTGGTAACTTTTTCAAAGCAGTTGTAAATTCTCATCCATGTCAACACAGGTGGAAAGATAGTCACAAATAATATGTGCACATGTGTGTTTGTGTGTGTGTGTGCCTGTGTGCATGGGTGTTCGTAGAGTGTGAGGCATAGAAGTTGCCTGCACTTACTCTTTCTAGAGAGTCCTCTAGGTGGTTCACCACTTCCATTATTTAATTCAGCTACTTGAAGCAAATTAGAAAAAGAAACACTCTCATTAAGCTCAAAATGATCTTGCTAACAAAGTTTTGGAGAGAGAATGTGTGCATGCAAATTGAAGCAAGGAGGCTGTGGCAGCTGAAGGTAGGAGCTGGGCCTGGTAAACCCTGACAAGCTTCAGAGCAGCCCCTCAGGGAATGATAAAAGAGCCATTTCAGGTACCCACAATGAGTTTTTGCTTCTGAGAGGGCTGAGCCAAGCTGCTATTCAAGAGAAATCAGCGGTGAGCTGGAACACTGTGCTACAGAACTAGCAGGGAGGGTAATGTGTTGTCCCAAGACCTTTTGCTTTCCTGCTTCCTTGTGTGATCAGTTGATATGCGAGATGTTCGGATGTGTTTAGGAATACAGCTAATCCTACTGAATGGTCCATGCCGACAAGGCAGCCCCCATTCAGCCATCCTGGCTGTGCCAATCATTCTGCCTCCCTGGTGAGAACTTGCTTTTCATCTGAACATGTGCTGAGCCTGGCATGAAGCTAAACCATTCTTTCCCAAAAATAAGAATTTTCTGTCTGTTTCCTTTGAGTTCATGAATATAAGACTACTTAGGAGTTGTTACACAATAGCTAAGGTCAAAACATTTGGAGGAATCTTAAAATTGGATGAGCTGCTTCTGCTGAACTACCTGGGAGGAAAGGCAGGCAGAAATTCTGGGAACACTGATTTTAGAAATATCACCTCTTATAATGAATGGTAAGAAGTATATTTGCTTAAAAACTAAATAAGCTCACCCTAGAAACTTCTTTCTTAGCTATTATTTCAATCATCACTACAGAAACATGATTTAGAACAGAATTCCAACTTACACTACATAATAATATTCCTAGAGCATGGATACAATGACAAACACCAAGCTGCACACAAAACTAGCATTAAAAGAATACTTGTTCTTATAGTTGCAGACTTTAAAATCATGTTTTTAAAGGTAAAAATGAGTATTTGGCCTTGTCAAAATCTTCATGAACTGCCTGCCTTTAGTTGCTTGGAAACAACCAATTTTCTAAATCTAGTAATGTAGTAGGTATAAGGTGTTCTCACTTATATTTTAAATATTGTCCGCCACTAAATGCAACACAAATTTCAACAGACAAGTGCTGTGGTGTGGGATTTGCTTTATTGTATGTGCTGTTAATTTATTGAATGGATCCTCCTATGTATCCCTGTTTGTTCCCCCTAATGGTCTTTCCCTGTTTTTCTCCCCTCCAACCATTATATGTTGTCTTGGGGTGACTGTGTATCCCCCAATCGTCTATTGGGTGCAAAGGGGAGGGGAAGCGTGGTTTGTTTTTTCCCCAGGAAAACTCTGCTCATTGGAGTGACCTTGAAGCGGGGGAGCTGGAACACGGCAAGACGAAAGAAGCTCTGTTGTTTTTTTTCCCCGGGCAGTTAGTTAGTTTAGTGCTAGCGTAGTTAGACGCTGTAGAATAGCTGAAGATTTTTTGCCTTTTTTTTTCTTTTTTTTTTTCCTTTTTTTTCCTTCCTTTTTTTCTTTTTTGCCCTCTCCTCGGAACTGTTCCAACCTCTCCGGACTAAGGACCTGGGGAAGCACCGGGGGCCTCCACCGGGGACCCACCCCACCAGGACCAGCCCTGCACATCTCCTTTTCTCCCAACGTCAGCGGAGACGGAGCGGTGGAGCACAGTGACGACCCTCGAGGAGACTTTCTTTAAGTTTGTTATACCTCTGTCCTAGGTTACAATGTAAAATGTGCCCAAAGTATGTATTCTATCACCATCTACATGAAATGTTGTTGTGCACCACTGTTTCCCGTGCCCCCTCCCTCCAGACTATCTTCTGTTAATGGCCCATCAATACCGTCCTGCATGACTCATAGATAACTCTCCCCAGGAGCTATCTCTGTTTAATAGGCAATCAAGGACCCATTGCAAAACTGATAAAATGATATCAGTCCATTGTGAGATGCTCCGCCCAGGGGGAGGAGCCAAGCATTCCCACCTGGATATAATCGGGGCCTTGGGACAGCACAGGCAGCCTTACCCACTGGATTCCCAGAGGACAAGAGCTACCAGAACTTTCTGCAAGAACACTGCTTCAACAAGACTACTTCATCTGGACTGCCACCACCACGGTTTCAGGTTGTATTCTGACTCTGTCAGTGATCTTTTGTACCATTGCATGTGTTTTATTTTATTTTACTTTTTTTTTTTTTCCCTCTCCTATTAAATTGTTTTTTCTGACTTGGAGTCTCTCGCTGGTTTTGCCTTCAAGCCAGGACATATATTTTGGCGCCCAACGTGGGGCAGGAGGTACTGAGAAAAGTCAGAATTACAATTTTGTAGTGAGGAAAAAAGAAAGAGCTGTCCGCTATGATGCTCAACATGCTTTCATATATCTTATACCTAGCTCTCTACATTTTCCCACACATGGGGCAGTATTTGCCGGTCTTAATGCTCATGTGTAGACCAGGGTATGGTACCAGAATTGCTGTATTGGTCTATTATGTTTATTGTATGATAACCTCTGAGGCAATGAGCATCATTCGGAATATATACTCTATTTTGTGTTCTTGTCCTGGTCCAGAATGCTACATCTGGGCTCTCAATAATCGCACCCAGCCCCTGTGGGGAGGGGTAAAGAATGATTTTTTCCAGTCTTTTAGGTATGGCACAGCAGTTTTCAAAAGTATTGAGTTCTCTCTAGGTGCCAAGGACAGCATAATATTGTTAGTTCTGCTTTGCCTTCTCTGCACGGCCTGCACCATGTTTAGAAATCAAACACTACATGGGGTGGTGCAACGTCTCCTTGAGGAGGAGGGAAAAAGAAACAAATGCAAAACAATTGCATCCGTGTCTACACAAACTGTCGTAGAGGAAACAGGAACCGCATCTATGCAGACTGTCACAGAAGAGAAAAGAACCAAAAACAAGGCAACAGTTTCTGCATCTACTC